>NC_082727.1:47114281-47191781 GCF_030144855.1 Hypanus sabinus
AACTACTTTTTTCTCTTCCATGTCTATGGTTGTTGTTGACACTGAGGATAAATAGGCAATTTTCAGAGGCTTCGTGCAGTTGTTATAGCGCACTGGTAGACCTTTGCCAATTTCATTTGTTCAGATTTATAAATAGGATGGCACAATGCCATCTGGAAGGAAGTAACTGCTCAACTTTTTCCAGAGGAGTAAGTGTGAAGTGGATTTGTTTTTGTATTTAAACCATATCATTTAACTGAAGGAATGTCATTTGAAAATTGGCTGCTACTTTTGATGACTTTTTTTTAAACTATGTCCATTCTGGGGCAGCTCATTCACCTTTGGTCACTACCAGACACAGCTCTTACTTGTGGTTCCAAGTGCCTGGTGAAGGTAGACAGCAGGCTTCAGACCCTGGTGGAATAGCAACGTGTGTCTTAGTATGTGAAGTCTTTTCCAGCAGACTGGTTAGATGAGATCAACAGTGAGATCCAATGACCAAGAAGGTAGTTCTGCAGCACCTCGTGGAAAGCAATGGGCATGATAGGGCACAGAAGAAGTTATGGTTATCTACTACAACCAAGGAAGACCCTTGTGACAACTACTTGTACCACTGGACCTACACCTCTAAGGGCAAGAGAGTGGAACTGTCACTGTGCAACAGCTTTTTTTACTTTAAAAACCTTCCCACACCGTTTCACTGTCGTCATTGGATACGACAGATAACCAGCGTGTTCTTTTGAGTGACTGTAAATGAAAATTAGTGCAGACGCTTACTATAGATAATGGACTGCCTTCGTACATTGCTTTCAATGATTGCTTCCTCCAAATCTTCATTTTCATTGTAGCATCCAAGATTATTGATCCCTAAATACTTCGTAATTCCTAATTTGCTGATATGGTGATTATAGTCTCATTGTCACTCCCAGAAGTTTCAGGCATCTCCAAGCCTGAATGCTTGAAACTGCAGTAAGCAAAGAAATACTAAATTGTCTTACTGCTTATTTGTTGCCAGCTACTGGTGACATAAACTCACTGCAATTTGAACACAAACACACACAGCTGATGCTATTTAAAAACTGTTCATGCTAAGCACGATCTAGTGCCTACCCGTCACTCAAGTTCACATGACTGGTGCTAGTTCGAAACTTTGCTACCAACCTCCTGTTCTAAATAAGCAAATTGTGTCCCAAATAAGTGGCTGGACTGATTAACTGATTGTCCAATTAACTTGTCATTCACTAAAGGAAATATTTATAATCGCTGTGGGAATTGACTGCAATTCAGTGTATTTTTATACACTAATGGCCATTGAAATGATTTTTAGTCCGTTTTAGGTGTAATTGTAGTTTGAGCTAAATTTAAAAGAATTCCATCGTACTAGAAAATGTCTGATTTATTTTAGTAGTTTATAGTATTTAAAATAATAACTTGGTTGATAAATGTGTTTGGTCTAGTAATTCTTCGAATGTGTAAACAATTATAGTATTCTGTTCTATTATTTTTGATCCTTAATGTTATAGCTCTAGGTGGTAGTGCGGATAAGCTCCCACAACCTATTAAATGCTCCCAATGGCATGCTTCTCACAACATTGCCTCTGACAACAAAGTCCAGCTCTTGGTCTTCACATGTGACATATGCTACTAAGCCGGCAGAACTGTTTCTACTGACAGGAGAAAGGGCAAAGACAAGTTTCTGCCTTAAGGTTTAGGTTTAGTTTTCAATTTTTCCTGTTATTTGAGGAAAGGGGGAATTATGAGTGTGAGGGCAGCTTGTTGTTCTCGGTGTCGGATGTGGGAGGTCCTGGAGTCTCCTAGCCTCCCGGTCGTCCATATCTGCGCCAGGTGCACTGAGCTGCAGCCCCTAAGGGACCGTGTTAAGGAACTGGAGCTGCAACTCGATGACGTTCATCTGGTCAGAGAGAGTGAGGAGTTGATAGGATTTACAGGCAGGTGGTCACACCAGGGCCACGGGAGGCAGACAAGTGGTGGGTCATGGTTAGGAGAGGGAAGGGGAAGAGTCTGGTACTAGAGAGTATCCCAGTGGCTGTACCCCTTGACAAGTACTCCTGTTTGGGTGGTGGGGGGGGGGACAGCCTACGTGGTGGAAGCAACAATGGCCTTGCCTCCGGCACAGAGTCCAGCCCTGTAGCTCAGAAGGGTAGGGAAAGGAAGAGAAAGGCAGTAGTCATAGGGGACTCAATAGTTAGGTGGTCAGATAAGTGATTCTGTGGATGCAGTCTGGAGACCCGGATGGTAGTTTGCCTCCCTGGTGCCAGGGTCTGGGATGTTTCTGATAGAGTCCAAGATATCCTGAAGTGGGAGGGTGAGGAGACAGAGGTCGTGGTATATATAGGTACCAATAACATAGGTAGGAAAAGAGAAGAGGTCCTGAAAGGTAAATATAGGGAGTTGAGAAGAAGGACCGCAAAGGTAGTAATCTCAGGATTACTGCCTGTGCCATGCGACCGTGAGAGGAGGAATGGAATGAGGTGGAAGATAAATGCATGGCTGAGGGATTGGAGCAAGGGGCAGGGATTCAAGTTTCTGGATCATTGGGATCTCTTTTGGGGCAGGTGTGACCTGTACAAAAATGACGGGTTATACTTGAATCTTAGTGGGAACAATATCCTGGCCGGGAGATTTGCTAAGGCTACTGGGGAGACTAGAATGGTTGGGGGATGGGAATCAAATTGAAGAGTCTAGGAGAGAGGAGGTTAGTTCACAAATAGAGAAAGCTTGTAGACACTGTGTGAGGGAGGATAGGTGATAGAGAAGGGGAGTGCTCAGATGAAAGATGTAGGTGAAAAGGAAGAAGAAGATAGTGAAGTTGCTTGCACCGTTAGGGCTAAACAGAGTAAGAGGTGGAGAATTTCTTCAATGCATTTATTTTAATGCCAAGAGCATTGTAAGAAAGGTGGATGAGCTGAGAGCATGGATTGATACCAGGAAATATGATGATGTTGCTATTAGTGAAACATGGTTGCAGGAGGGGTGTGATTGGCAACTAAATATTCCAGGATTTTGTTGCTTCAGGTGTGATAGAATCAGAGGGGCAAGAGGAGGAGGTGTTGCATTGCTTGTCAGAGAGAATATTACAGCGGTGTTTGAAAGGTGATGTCTATATTGACTTCAGTAAGGCCTTTGACAAGGTTCCACACAGAAGGCTAGTTAGGAAGGTTCAATCATTAGGTATTAATATTGAAGTACACTTGTAGTAAAATGGATTCAACAGTGGCTGGATGGGAGATGCCAGAGAGTAGAAGTGGATAACTGTTTGACAGGTTGGAGACTGGTGACTAGTGGTGTGCCTCAGGGATCTGTACTGGGTCCAATGTTGTTTTTTAGCAGTATTACTGAATTTATTTTTATTTATGCTAGAATTGTAGGTCAAGTAGATGTGGAAATGTTTCTTCGCATTAAGTATTCTAGTGAAAGTAATACTTTTCCCGAGATCTTAAATAGTATATACTGCATGTCTCTTCCATTATTTCTGACAACAGGTAAGGGCTGTTCTGGTGCAGCATTGCCTCTATCTTCAAATTGTAATTGTGTGAACATAACAGGATGGAGGAATAAAGTGGGGCAAAGATAGTTGGAATGAACTCTGTCTACTAACAAAGCCCATGAAGATGGTGATCCCTTCCCAGATCTTGACAGCCACCTCTACAAAGGCAGACATCGATGAATGTCACCACTGCTTCCAGTGAAGCAGCGTAATCTAGTTGTCTAAGGAAAGGAGTTTTGGAAGATCAGTGTTTGAAATCCAGCATGAGCTCATGGTATACCTGTGGAGGTGATTCCTTACTAATCCCCCCCACCCCCCAACTTAGACAACCTACTGCAGACATTGCAAAGTATTTCAGATCTACCAATAGGATAAGTGAATCAAAGGTAGTCCAAGTTTCAGAACTTCAAGAGGGTAGGAATTAATCATTATCAGGCAGACCATGAGCTTCATCTTGGGTTTAAGACCTTGAACTACAAAACTAATTTTCTTACAGACCTGAGAAAACCTGCAGATGCTGGAAATTCAAGCCACACACAAAATGCTGGTGGAATTCAGCATCTATAGGAAGAAGTACAGTTGATATTCCCTCTCTCAATAACTCCTTACCTGTTCCCCATTTTCCCCTGGTGCTCCCCTCCCTGTTTCTTTCTTCCAAGGCTTTACATCCTATGATACTCCCCCTTCTTCAGCCTTGTATCCCTTTTGCCAATCAATTTCCCAGCTCTAGGCTTCATCCCTGCCCCTCCTGTCTTCTATCATTTCGGGTCTCTCCCTCCCCCTCCCACTTTCAAATCTCTTACTATCTCTTTTTTTCCGTTAGTCCTGACAAAGGGTCTTGACCCAAATGTCGACTGTACTTCTTCCTATAGATGCTGTGTTCTTCTTACAGACCTAAAAGTTATGTTGGCACAGTGAAGATAATGGTTTGTGATCTGATGTCACAAAAGGGAGCCCCTAATTGCACACAGTGGAACCCACTGGATTGATAATGTCATTATATATCTAATACCAGAGTACTGGAAGAGGCATATAGTTCCAAACTCCAACATGGAAAGAGATTAAATGGCAGGAAAAAATGAAAAGATTGAAAGATTTTCTTCTCATCTTTGAGAAATGATGTAACATCTGCACCAACTCCTGAGAACCCTGTTCCATAGTCAAATGTGAGAAGGACCATTTCAGAAAGTAGTCAGTCCATGTTTTGGAGCACAGGGAAGCCCAGGATAAACAACAGAAGAAATGCTCCACTTAAACTACTCATCCAACTGCCAAGCACCTCTTACACAGCCTGTGGCAAAATCTGCCTGCTCCTCCTCCTCAATGACCCTCAACATTCAGAACGAGAGTAAGAACAAGTTATACTCAAACCTGAGGGAGCCACAGGGGAAGAAGAGATAAATTGTGTGACTTTGCTTCTCTATTGAACATCACAAAAAAGTGAAAACTAATTGGATACAACCAGAGGTTTGAATTTAAAATAGCTGAAATGTTGAGGCACTAAATTTTAAACATTTGAAGATTAATATTCATTTAATACTTTAGGGCATACTAAAATAGAAAATGTTTAATTCTACATTTTATGACCTGAATGATAAATGCTGAACATACTGGCCAAGATCCCATCAGGTGGCCTGTTCACATTTTAACTGGAAATGCTGCTTTCACATTTAAAAAAAAATGATTTTCCACAATTATTAGAGAATTTATATTTGACTAGTTAGGTCAACAGATCAGGCAATGACATCTAGCTTTTTTTTAATCATACAATATGGGCCATTATACATCAGGGACTATTTGGGTAAGTTATGAGGATGTATTGTAAGAGTCATTTTACAAAATTTGTATGTCATTACAACCATAGAATAACTGAATAGCACAAATAATTTTTCTCAATATTCAATTTGATTAAAAATTACTGACTTTTATGCTCAAAATGCTATTTGTTGAAAAGGGATATATTCAATTGTTCCTTTGGTCCTCATTATGCCAGAATTTACTTTGTACTTTTGAAAATAAATAATAATTTAAAAAATACTATTTTGTTCATTGTACTAACATTAAATTGAAGAACAAAGTGAAGTAGTCTAAGAATTCATTTGTCCAAATGGTGATACAATATGCATTGAGAGTAACTTCCTCTGCCCTATTCTCTGTGCTGATCCCAGAGTCCATACTTTTTCACATAACATTTGTAGCTGCACAGCTACCAGAGACTCAAGGCAATGCTGACATTGCTTGTCCTGCAAATTGGCTGATGAGCTTCACTCAGACGGACCCATTGCTCCTAGATTGCTCTGATAGTCTAATGACAGCTCATGTCGTCATATTGGGCAGCACAGTGAGACATTCTTTAGGATCAATAAAGTATCTATCTCTCTATCTATCACACCAAGCAAAACTGCTGTCTCATGGCACATGTGATCTCAGTTCATTTCTGATCTCCATGCTGCAGAGAGTTAAACTAGCCCCGTGTCTTTGATGATCAGACATATAGAAACACTTCAAATGTTCAATTTTCAAAATAATCATTTCATAAATTATGGTAAACTTGTATATTTTAATAATTTGCAGCAGCTTAAATTGGAATAAAAAGTAAGTTACTCTTTTAGACTTTTAATGGAAGTGATCACCAAATGCACTAGATTTATCAACCATGGCTGGTATAAAGCTTAATGACTGGATATGCATTGTGGCTGGCCCCTCAGGCTGATCTGCCACTACATTCAGTAGTGGAATTAAAAGCAGAGGGAGAGATCTGATAGGCTGGTCTACAACTTATTCTGTACCATTGTTGCAATGCATGAATGCAGAACTCATCAATCTTCTGACCAGCAGAAGGTGTTATTCACTGGTTCTCCAAGCAAATTTCCATGGGGGGAAACAACAATACATTGGGCATGCTGATTTCCACTCAAAACAAGTATGAAGTTGCCGCTGCAATGGAGCATAAATGTTAAAGAAATTGAGAGTCATGAAGAGGAATGCAGGCCAAAAAGAATAGTTAGTACATAGGTCACTGCTACTGATGACAATTATAGAATATTTGCTGATTGATCAAGACTTCTAGATAAAATCATTTTTCCTTACTTTCAAGTGATGGAGGCAGCGGGAGTGTGATGGTGTACTGATTACTCTGTTACTTCAAAGTTCAAAGTAAAATTTATTATCAGAGTACATACATGTCACCACATAAAACCCTGAGATCCTTTTTTCCTGCAGGGATACTTAGCAAACCTAAAGAACCGTAACTGTAAACAGGATCAATGCGCAACAAACTGAAAGTGCAAATAAAATAAATAGCCAAAAAAAACCCATGAAATAACATGACACCTCAAAGTGAGACCATTGGTTGTGGGAACACCAGAAACAGAATGAGTGTAGTTATCCCCTTTCATTCAAGAGCCTGATAGGTAGGCTTCCACCCAGGTGTTCACTCCTGATGCCAGGATGAGTGAGTAGCCCTCCTTCAGAGAAATGCAGTGGCTGTTCATTTTACTCACAAATGACTCAAATTCAGTACTTGAAGCAGAAATTCCTATCGAGAGTCATCACTTTAAGAGTGCTTTCACTGTGGGAGATCACAAGTAGGTTGGTACATGCACCTTAGAAAATAGCCCTGTCACCGCTGAGAAAGAGTCTAGCACAAATCCCAAACACAGTAATTTCTTGTGCACTTCTGAGCTATTTTTATTTTTTGCCCAATATATTTAATTTAACAAAGCATAAATTCTTATATTCAAAATGTGAATGTGTTTCAGTGAAGGGAACTTGACAAATTGCAGTCCAAGGAAAAAGCTTAGGTTTGTTTCTCTGCTGTCCAAAATAAATCTAAGACAAATGGAAATAGTTTTTGGTTCCTTTGGGAAGGAGGTATCAAGTATTGGGTAAACAACTGCTATGCTTTCAGCAGCTTGAAACAAAACTGAATTAAAAGCCAATATTATCCTTGCATGGCGTTAGCATTCATCCCTTTTGTCCAATACACTTTTGGTACTCAAACTAAATATGTTGTTTCAATTGAAAGGACCTGTGGTAGCAAGTAAACAATGACTTCCCAATTATTGCTATAAAAGCTTAATTTCAAGAAAAAAGTTAAAGTGCTGTTAGTTAAGATATTTGATAAATGGTACTTGTTTTGAAGATAAGAGCAGATTCACCAAAATCCTTTGAGGACTAAGTTTGTTAGCTCATATGACTAAAGTAGGAAGGAGAGTAGGCTATTCAGCCCCTTGAGTCTTCTCCAGCATTGAATAAGATTGTGACTAATCTGACCTGTCTCAAGTCCGCACTTCTTTTTTTCTCTATAACCCTTAATTCCCGTACTGGTTAGAACCCTATCTATTTCAATCAAAAATAGAACCACAGGACACTACAGCACAGAAAACAGGCCATTCAGCCCTTCTAGTCTGTGCCAAAACTTTATTCCACTAGTCCCATTGACCTGCACCCAGTCCATAACCCTCCAGACCTCTCCCATCCATGTATCTATCCAATTTATTCTTAAAACTTAAGAGTGAGCCCTCATTTACCACATCAGATGGCAGCTCGTTCCACACTCCCACCACTCTCTGAGTGGAATTCCCCCTCATTTTCCCTCTAAACCTTTCCCCTTTCACCCTAAAGCCATGTCCTCTCATATTTATCTCTCCTAATCTAAGTGAAAAGAGCCTACTCAGATTTACTCTGTCTATACCCTTCATAATTTTGTAAACTTCTATCAAATCCCACCTTATTCTTCTATGCCCCAAGGAATAAGGCCCTAACCTGTTCAATCTTTCCCTGTAACTCAACTCTTGAAGACCTGGCAACATCCTAGTAAATCTTCTCTGCACTCTTTCAGTCTTACTGATATCTTTCCTATAATTAGGTGTGGCCTAGCGGATAAGGCATCAGGTCTAGTGATCTGGTTCGAGCCTCAGCTGAGGCGTTGTGTCCTTGAGCAAGGCACTTAACAACACGTTGCTCTGCGACAACACCAGTGCCAAGCTGCTTGGGTCCTATTGCCCTCCCCTTGGACAACATCGGTGATGTGGAGAGGGGAAGGCCTGCAGCTTGGGCAACTGCCGGTCTCCCATACAACCCTGCCCAGGCCTGCGCCCTGGAAAAACCTTCCAAGGTGCAAATCCATGGTCTCACGAGACTAACGGATGCCTAATTATGTGACCAGAACTGTACACAATACTCCAAATTTGTCCTCACCAATGTCTTATACAACCTCACCATAATATCCTATACTCAATACTTTGATTTATGAATACCAGGATGCCAAAAGCCTTCGTTACAACCCTGTCTACCTATGACGCTACTTTCAGGGAATTATTTATCTGAACTCCCAGATCCCTTTGTTCCTCCGCACTCCTCAGTGTCCTACCATTTACTGTGTATGTTCTACCTTTTATTTATCCTTCCAAAATGCAACACTTCACACTTGTCTGCATTAAATTCCATCTGCCATATTCTGGCCCATTTTTCCAGTTGGTCTAGATCCCTCTGAAAGCTTTGAAAACCTTCCTCGCTGTCCACCACACCTCCAATCTTAGTGTCATCAGCAAACTTGCTGATCCAATTTACCACATTATCATCTAGATCATTGATATAGACAACAAGCAACAATGGTCCCAGCACAGATCCGAGGCACACCACTAGTCACAGGCCTCCATTCTGAGAAGCAATCATCCGCTACCACTCTCTGTTTTCTCCCACACAGCCAATTTTGATTCCAGTTTACAACCTCTCCATTGATACCTAGTGTGTGAACCTTCTGAACTAACCTCCCATGTGGGACCTTGTCAAGGGCCTTACTAAAGTCCATGTATACAACATCCACAGCCTTTCCTTCATCTACTTTCTTGATAACCTCCTCAAAACACTCTACAAGACTTGTTAAACACAATCTAGCACACACAAAGCCATGCTGACTATCCTTAATCAGCCCTTGGCTGTCCAAATACTTGTATATCCAATCTCTCAGAACACCTTCCAATAATTTACCTACTACCGATGTCAGGCTCACTGGCCTGTAATTACCTGGTTTACTTTCGGAGCCTTTTTTAAACAACGGAACAACATGAGCTACCCTCAAATCCTCCAGCTCCGCACCCGTGGCTGAGGACATTTTAAATAGTTCTGCCAGGGCCCTTGCAATTTCTGCACTAGTCTATCTGTTCCCCCATTTCTTTGATTTGCAATGCTCTGATAAAATTTATTTTCTCATATCAATTTTATATGGATATCTCCTTAATCTGAGACATATGCAATCCCAGATATGATTTTCCTAATCTAATTGATCTCAGTTTGTATGGGGTAAAACCTCCTATTGGTATAACTGAAAGTAGTGGTATGATGCTATCTTCAGAGTAGATCCAGACAAAGACCAGTAACTAATTGAGATCCTCATTAATCCAAAGGGTAATTGTCTTGATATATTCTGGTTTTTCTCTCTCCATAAATGCTGGCTGATCTGCTAGTGTTTCCAGTGTTTTTTTTTATTTTAAGAGTGAATACTTTATTAATTTAAATCTGAGTGTTTGAGTACTGGGGAATATTGAATCCAAATATATCAGATACGTGTAAAACCAGATTTTTTTAAAACAAGTTATATTTATTTATAGAATATTGTGAACCAAGAAATGTTCAATTCAGCTGCCCTGCCACCTGTCCACGTGCTCTGTTGTATGCAACGTAAAGCTCAACATAGACCTGTCATATTAAGGTGGAATTGTGTGATTACTATGGAAGGAGCAGACAGACAGACATCGTTACAATGCTGGAAGATGTTAAATGCAAGACAATGCTGATAAGCATTAACTAATGCCATGCTGCATTGATGCAAATTGCCATATTGTTTTAAAAGCATTACTATTGAATTTGTTAATTGTAAGTTATTACAGTACTTATGTGTAGTACAAGACTGTGGCCTAGTAATTGTACGTACTTTGAACCTTTTTTCCTGCAAACAATTAACTATAAAGCTCATGAGTCTTTGTGGCTTTGCTGGATGTACATAGGAATGTGTGGTTTGCTACTTGCCTGCTCTTGTCAGGTTTCTAACGCTGTCTCTCCAAAAAAAGCTGGCACCTCCAAAGCAGCCAAATGAAAGCAAGTCATTACGCTGAGGGAAGATGACATTGTGAAGTCCCGCGTTCAAGCGGCCTTCAGCTCGTATCTTCTACCCTTTGCCCCTTTCTATTTCCTGGCCTCTTGACCCCCTTTCTCCTCGCTGTCAGATGCCTGATTGCAGACCAAAGACAAACACAGACAGACTCTGCATATGAAAGGTTCCAGGAAAAAAAAACGTCAAAAAATCCAGTTGAGGAGCTGATGACAAGAGCAGCAAGTTGAAGAGAGTGGAAAGAGGCCTTTGGAGGGGGCTAGCTTTGACAATCACCAAGTCACTTGGGACTTGGCCTGGGCTAAGTAGGAAACTGGCATCCAGATCAGTCAAAGTCCCAAGGCTTGTGAGCTCTATTACAATAAAAGTAGTGGTTGGTCATGTCAAAAAAAATGTGAAGGTCATGGAGCATAAAGACTGATCCCTGATGAGAATGATGCCAGGGTTCAAAGCATGAGGAAAAACATGTGCCAGATGCAGTCAATGAGTGAGTGACCAGAGATGGACGATAAAAATAATAAGGACTTGAGCACATGGTGAATGCTGGAACAAGACAGGAGTTTGCTGGAAATAAGAGCTTATTAACATAATTTTCCCCCTGTTGGTTGGGGAAAAATACCAGGGAGAGAGATCATTTAGAGTAATGGTGCTGGAAAAGGAAATAATGGGGGAATGGGAAATGGCAATGTGGATAGAAACAACGTAGGGGGAATGATGAAATGCAAATGATGGCAAAAGAAGTATGTTGGCAATGACAAAACAGTGAGACTGTACAGAAGTAGCTGGGAGGTTGATGATGAAAAGATTAAAGTAGTTGGACAAATGGCAGTGGGCAAATATAGAAGTGAAGGGGTTTAAATGCTAATTGGGGTAGTAGTGCTGGCCACGAGAACAGAATGATGGCAGGGTGGAAAGAAGGGATTGTGTCAGTATGGAAACAGTGGGGCAGTAGTCGGCATATGGTGGTGGGAAAAGATGGGTGGGGGGTATGGTTTGGCAGGGGAGAAGGGGTAGGAAGAATATTGTCTCATAAACAGAGGTGGGGATGGGGCAATGGTAGCCAGTAATGGAAAGGGGTGAGAGAGAAAATGGGATGGCAAGATTGAATCATAGTAGAAGGGGTCAAGACAGAAAGTACAGACACTGATGGAAGTGGAGTGAGTGGTTGTGCTTAACAGATCAATGACAACACCCATGCTGCACTGTGAAGGTGAAGTCTCAAAACTGGGACACATAGCTATTTACAAGAAAATTATTTCCATTTCATTGATTAATTTTGACACAAAACCATTGTAAATAATTCTACAAAGTGCATACACATACAATAATTTGCATTAGTAGTTCACTAAGAACAGGGTGAATGAATAGCTAAATTTCTGACCTTAAAGATAGGACAGCATTTTCTAATCTATATTAACTCATCGAAAAGACATTTGAAGTACTGTTGACTTTGACAAATGACCTATACTGAAAAATACCAACTGAGCTTCCTGTTCTGAGAAGAGATGAGAAAAGGCGGATCCTTTAATGTTACCCATTGGTTACCACAGTGGCGTAGTGGTTAGCGCCATGCTGTTGTGGCTTGGGGCATTACGTAGTTCAGAGTTCAATTCTGGCACTGTCCTGTAAACAGTCCAAATGTGTGCAGGGTAGGTTAATCGGTCATTGTAAACTGTCCCATGATGCAGTTGGGTTAATTGGGGTTGTGAGGTTGCTGGCGAGGTGTGGCTCAAAGGGTCAGAAGGGCCTAATCAGCACTGTTTTAAATAAAGTAAAGTAAAATAAAATATTTATAATAATAAAATATTTTAAATAAAATAAAATAATGAAATAAATTCCGTACAGTGCTACAAAAACAACATTACCTCAAATGAAGCTAATTCCTGTATTTTTGCAGGGACTGTGTTTACTATGAAGGAAAGGTTGAAGTATCAGCAGCATCTTGTACACCTGTTCAACCCAGGCACAATTTCCCTAGCAGATGCAACAAAATTAACCCAAAAATCCAGTGACTCCCTTGCCTCTACATTATGTAAAGTTAATGAACCTTTTGTTTTCACGGAGACTATTCAAAAGCTCTTGGGAAATAAGAATATCTTCCTTTAAATTACACCCTGCCTTTTAAATTATTACCAGATGCAATTTAGGTTGACACAGTACATAATGAAATGTTTATTTCCTCTCCTGCAGAACAACGAAAGTAATTTTGGATTGCCCTCTCAGATGAGTCCATGTTATCCATGGAAAGAACTGAAATCTTGGATAGTCTGATAAAGCCGCAATATAAAGCAACTGGACAACAAATGGCATTTAAATAAGTTGAGAGCAGAATGCCTCTACCCAGCCATGTGTTCAGAGATCATCCACAACTCTAGATTTGCCACAGAACAAGGGAAAATTGCTACAGTTACCCAGAGTCATGGCTGGCTGCTGACATTGCTAACATTTGTTCATTAAAATTAGATAAATTAAAAAGAAAGGAAATTACCATACCTTGTCACACTTGCCAGCTGTAGAAGCCCTGACTGAAGCTCTAAGGATTCATATACACAAGTGCCAAATAAAAGGCCATAAGGATTTATACCCCCAAATCAGTAAATCCATCTTACTCTGCAAGGTGAAAATTACTAATATATAAAAAATAGGATGGATGAGTTTATTGGGAAAATTTTCAGCTTTTTTTAAAATCTTTTTAATTGTTGAACCTTTTATGTTATAACTTTTGAGAGACAGATTTAACTCCAAATCAAAAGGAATATATAAATATATTTTGTCCTTGTTTTACTTTCTTGCTTTCAGCATTTGATAAAACCATAAGACCATAGGATATAGGAGCAGAATTAGGCCATTTGGTCCACTGCGTCTGCTGTACCATTTCATCATAGCTGATCCAATTTTTCTCTCAGCCCCAATCTTCTGTCTTCTTCTCGAATCCCTTCGTGCCCTGACCAATCAAGAGTCTATCAACCTCTGCCTTAAATATACATAAAAACTTGGCCTCCACAGCTGCCCACAGCAAAGAATTCCACAGATTCACCACTCTTTGGCTTAAGAAATTCCTCCTCAACTCCATTCTAAAAGGACACCCTTCTCTTCTGACGCTAATCCCTGGTTTTAGACTCTCCCACTATAGGAAATATCCTCACCACATTCACACTATCAAGGCCTTTTACCATTCGATAGGTTTCAATGAGGTCACCCCTCATTCTTCTGAATTCAGATGAATACAAACCCAGAGCCATCAAATACTCTTCATGTGACACACCATTCACTGCTGGAATCATTTTTGTGAACTTCTTTTAAACCCTCTCGGGTTTCAGCACATCCTTTCTAAGGGGCACAAAGCTGCCCACAGTACTCCAGGAGAGGTCTCACCAGGGTTTTGTAAAATCTCAACATTACATCCTTGGTCTTATAAGATATGATGTGCATACATAGTTCTGCATGTACATGGCTCCTCCACAGAGAGATTTAAGTACACCAAGTTCCTGGGAGTTCACATCATGGATGACCTCACTTAGTCCCTCAATATCATCTCCCTGAATAAGAAGAGCCACCACTTTGTAAGGAGAATGAGCCAAGCCAGGATACCTCCCCCACCCCACCTCTGCCCTGCCATGCATCGGACTGGAAGTCCCTACAAAGGACTGTGAGAATGGCTGAGAGAATCACAGGGGTCTCCTACCAAACTTCAGGGACATTTATCAGGAATGCTGCATACACAGAGCCCTTGGTATTATTAAGGATTCTCATTGACTTTCTACCATCAGGCAGGATGCATAAAGACAAGAACGGTCACGGTAGGAAACCATTTCTTTCCTCAGCCCATTAGGCTTCTGAAGTCCTTGCCTCATCACATTCGAAGTGTCACCAGTTAATTTGTTCTGTACCTGATAACATATAATTTTTGCATTTTACTTTGTTTATTCTTTCATTCCTAAGTTATTGTGTATAACACCCTGGCCCAGAGAAATATTGCCTTGTTTGAAAGTATACTCTTATTTAGTTAAGTGACAATAAACTTGTTGACTTGACTTGAAATGGTAAAGTGATCAGGTGAAAAGACCAGATCAGCAGAGTGGAACCACCGACAAATGCCTAAACAATACAATTGACTCAAAATGCCAACTAAACAATGCAAACCAAATCAAATAACCACTAATTCCATCAGGGCACTCAAAGGAAAGCAGCATCTGACAACCATGTGGATAGAGAACAAGGATAATTCTGGTTCATGACCAGGATGATGTATTAGTTAAACTTAGGTCAATTTTCCAAACAATGGTGACAAAAAAGTACGTTTTTGGGGCTGAATATTGTAGATATTAGTTAAGTAAAACCTACAGGCTAAATAGTAGGTGCATTTCTTATTTATAGAATTAGTATATTCGACTGATAAAAGTGCTGCTGTAATGGCATCTATGGCTTCATAGCAATTTTCTACTGACAATATTTGGAGTGCTGTGTTCTGGTCGCCTCACTACAGGAAGGATGTGGAAGCCATAGAAAGGGTGCAGAGGAGATTTACAAGCATGCTGCCTGGATTGGGAAGCATGCCTTATGAAAACAGGTTGAGTGAACTCGGCCTTTTCTCCTTGGAGCAATAGAAGATGAGAGGTGACCTTATAGAGATATATAAGATTATGAGAGGCATTGTTTGTGTGGATAGTCAGAGGCTTTTTACCAGGGCTGAAGTGGTTGCCACAAGAGGACACAGGTTTAAAGTGCTGGGGAATAGGTACAGAGGAGATATCAGGGGTAAGTTTTTTATGCAGAGAGTGGTGAGTGCATGGAATGGGCTGTCAGCAACAGTGGTGGAGGCAGATATGACAAGGTCTTTTAAGAGACTTTTGGATAGGTACATGGAGCTTAGAAAAATAGAGGGCTATGGGTAAGCCTAGTAATTTCTAAGGTAGGGACATGTTCGGCACAACTTTGTGGGCCGAAGGACCTGTATCGTGCTGTAGGTTTTCTTTCTATATTTCTAATGCAAGTTGAACAGATGTAGTGAATGATAGACAATATTTTCCCTCGTGATTTTTTTAATATTCTCAGGCATTTTTGTTTCTAATGCTACTGATGGAGCGGAGGGTAAGTGTGTATCTGTGAGTAAGTGGCCAACCAACTGTGCCCTCCTTTTGGCTCAGCTTATGATCTTTTTATTTGCAGATCTTATATACATTTTATTCTTGGATCAGGAGCTCTAAGCAATTTAAATGAAAATGTAGTATGCTGGGGGTGGTTTGTTTAGATTAGGTTTGTGTAATCTGAAGCTGTTTATATTAAATTTATTTCCCATCTTGTTTTTTCTTGTTCAGTGGCTTTTGAGTATTGCTACAAAGAGAAAAAAGTCCTCACTTGGCAGTGATTTATTATTATAAATCTACCCAGTATGTATAATAAATTTTAAAACAACCTAAAATTGTTTTCTTTCCATCCTCAGGTGACTATGTTTTGCAAGAATTGCAAGCTTTTCTATAGTGCAGAATATGACTTATACATCCAGTTAGCAGGGGGTACATGTCACCTCTGTGATGTAACCTAACCAAAATGAATTCCACGCACTCTGTGATTCATAACTGGCTAATTCATGATTATACACAATTATTTTTCCCAACTGATATGAGCCATCTTCATTTGTGATGTCATGGGAAGAGAAATAATTCCTCTCAGTGTGCACACATTTCCAGGGTACAACCCATGTCCATGACCTGTACTTCCTAAATTGTAAGGGAAATATCCTGAAGAAGGGTCTCTGCCCAAAATGTTGACCGTTTACTCTTTTCTATAGATGCTGCCTGACTTGCTGAGTTCCTCCAGCATTTTGTGTCTGTGTGTTGATAAGGGAAATGTGATAAAGCAAACCATTGGTGTGCTAAAGCAAGAAATCCATTGTCTGGTCCACTCTGGAAGCGTCCTATAATATTTTGACCAGTGGTGTCAAGATTTGTGGCTACCCGTGTATGCTGTACATCTTCAACATAATGATAGATCAGCATTTTCTATCTGCTTTATGGTGAATGGTTGTTAACAGGGTGGGGAGACAACCCAGATAGCTCTTTCTTTGGATGAACAATATATGGCTAATATCGTTCATGAACAAACACCACATGTTCCTCAGGGCTATGTCTAAACAGTAAAATACAAATATTCTAAACCCAATCAAACTACTCAAACTGTTCAGAGACAATTACCATATCACACTTCTGCACCGAGCTATATATACCTTTACTTCTCTGATAACTCCAATCCAGTGAACCCTCAGCAGAGGAAGTTATGGTTAAACTGGAAGGATGCTTTATGCAGTCCTATACCTATACAGTGTGCAGTTGAAGCAATTTCCCATGAACATCAGTGTTCTTGGCTAGCATCAACATCATTATGACCTTCCAGTACCCTCGTACAATGCTCCTTCAGTGGGCATCCCCTGGATAGATCATAAAACCATATACTTAATTTCTTTTTTGTCTTGAATGTGATTCTAGAACTGTAGGAGCCTGTGATTTGCAGTTCAGGGATTGTTTGGGTATGTCAGCGCTCTGCAGTCTCCGAGAGGATTCCGGGAGGCAGAGGCAAAGTACGCAAACCTCATGGCGAGAAGGCTGCAGAGCAGGGCACCAGTTGATGTTTGACGTCATTTCGTGAATTAAATGTTCACCGATTAAAGTGACGAGGGAGATTGAAACATCAAGTTGAGTGTGGAAGGAAAGTACCAGCAGCCGGCCTTTTGATTGCTGGTGGGATTGCTCTGCTATGGAGAGGGGAAACTCCTTTTCGATTGCTGGGGGTGTTGCTGTGCTACGGGGAGGGGGAGACTCCTTTTTGATCACAGGTGGGATCACTCTTCTGTTGGAGAGAGAAAGGCCTGCTGCAGCACTCAGAGAATGTTACCCAGGTTTTCTGTGTTTTGGATATGGACTTGGACCTTAGGCTATTTCAGTCTTACAATTTTTCTATATTCTGTGTTTTTCACCCAATCATTCTCTTTTTTTGTGTTCAGGGAGGAGGATTTTGGGGTCAACATGTCTGTTTCATTTTTGTTTGTTTTTTGTGCTGGGAGTGTGGATTTGCGGGTTGATGATCGTGCTGCCATTATTTTCTTTCTTGGTTTCATCGCTATCTGGAGAAGAAGAATTTCAGAGTTGTGTACTTTGATAATAAATGAACCTTTGAACCTTAGATTATGTGCCATGTCATATGACCATGATTGTTCTTGGCAAATTTTTCTATAGAATTGGTTTGCCATTGCCTTCTTCTAGGCAATGCCTTGCAAGACGGGTAACTCCAGCCATTATCAGTACTCTTCAGAGATTGTCTGCCTGGTGTCAGTAGTTGTATAACCAGGATTTGTGATATGCACCAGCTGCTCCTATGACCATCCACCACCTGCTCTCATAGCTTCATGTGACCCTGATTGGTGGGAGGGAACTAAGCAGGTGCTACACCTTGCCCAAGGGTGATCTGCAGGCTATCAGAGGGAAGGAGCGCCTTACACCTCCCTTGGTAGAGACATATCTCTATCCTGCCACTTTGGCTAGCAAGAAGGGCAAAAAATGGAATAGATGAAGGGATGGTAATCATGGGATAACAATTGCTGTCATCATAAAAGAGATCAGGAGATTTGTAGACCATGTTGGTCCCCATGGCAATACCTCAGCAATGCTATTTAGCCCTTGTGTATAGAACACAGCCACGGGGATTGACATATGCAGAGCAGAAGACATTATCTATTTGGATTTTGGATGGCCTAATAATTTGGCTGAGAATGTCAGTGTCATGATTAATAAGTCTGTGAATCACACCAAAATTGGTGGTGTAATATTGTCTAAAGTAAAAGTAGTATCTGGACCAGGGATTACCACATTTTTAGACCAATGGCATGAAGCAAGAGCTCCACAGACCCAGGATGGGAAACCCTGAAGTAGATCAAGTGGAAAAGTGGAAATTGAATTGAATTGACTTTATTTCTTATATCCTTCACATCCATGAGGAGTAAAAATCTTTACATTATGTCTCCGTCTAAATGTGCAATGTGCAATTTATAGTAATTTGTAATAAAATGTATGTACAACAGGACAGTCAATATAGCATAGAAATAAAATAGTATCAGTGTGAATTAATGGCCTAGTGGAAGAAGCTGTCCTGTAGTCTGCTGGTCCTGGCTTTTATGCTGCAGTACTGTTTCCCTGATGGTAGCAGCTGAAACCATTTGTAGTTGCATGACTTGGGTTCCCAATGATCCTTCGGGCCCCTTTTATGCACCTGTTGCTGTAAATGTCCTGAATAGTGGGAAGTTCACATCTACTGATGTGCTGGGTGGTCCGCACCACTCTCTGCAGAGTTCCGTGATTGACAGAAGTACAGTTCCCATACCAGGCAGGCTGATCTCAATTGTGCTCCTGTAGAAAGTCCTTAGGAGTTGGGGACCCGTGCCAAACTTCTTCAACCATCTTTGGTGACAGAGGCGCTGTTGTGCATTTTTCACCACACAGCTGCTACGTACAGACTACATGAGATCCTTGGTGATGTGTATGCTGAGGAACTTAAATTCGTTCACCCTCTCAATCCCAGATCCATTGCTGTTGTTAGCTTGTCTCTATTCTTCCTGTAATCCACAACCAGCTTCTATGTTTTTGCAACTTTGAAGGAGAGGTTGTTTTCCTGACACCACTGTGTCAGGGTGATGACTTCCTCTCTGTAGGCTGCCTTGTTATTATTTGAGATCAGGCCAATGAGTATAGTGTCGTCAGCAAATTTAATTAACAGCTTGGAGCTGTTGGTGGCAACACTGTCTTGGGAAAAGGAGGGGGCTTAGGACACAGCCCTGAGGGGCTCCTGTGTTGAGGGGCAGAGGGGCAGAGGTGAGGGATCCCAAACTTAACACCTGCCTTGTGCAGCTAGAATGGCAGATGGAATTTAAGTCAGATAAGTGAAAAGTGTTGCTTTTTGAGAAGTTAAACCATGGCAGGACACAGACAGAGAGACCAAGGGGTAAATGTGCATAGTTCCCTGAAACTGGCAAAAAAGTGGGACAGGGCAGTGAAAAAGGCATAAGGCACATATTCTGAAACATAGAAACATAGGGAACCTACAGCAAAGTACATGCCATTTGGCCCACAATGCTGGGCCAAAAATGGACCTCTCCAGGAGACCCTTAAAAGACGCTGTCGTTATCCACCTCAACCACCGTCACCGGCAGCCCATTCCACACACTCACTTTTCTCAGCGTAACAAACTTCCCCTGACATTTCCTCTGTACCTACTTCCAAGCACTTTAAAATTGTACCCTCTTGTGTTAGCCATTTCAACCTTGGGAAAAAGCATCTGACCATCCACATGATCAATGCCTTACATCATCTTATATACCTCTATCAGGTAACCTCTCATCCTCCACCACTCCAAGGAGAAAAAGCTGAGTTCACTCAACCTATTCTCATAAGGCATGCTCCCCAATCCAGGCCACATCCTTGTAAACCTCCTCTGCACCCTTTCTATGGTTTCCACATCCTTCCTGTAGCGAGGTGACCAGAACTGAGCACAGTACTCCAAGTGGTACCTGACCAGTGTCCTATGTAGCTGTAACATTACCTCTCTGCTCCTAAACTCAGTCCCACTGTTCATAAACGCCAATGCCTTCTTAACCACAGAGTCAACCTACGCAGCTGCTTTGAGTGTCCTATGGATTCGGACTCCAAGATCCCTCTGATCCTCCACACTGCCAAGAGTCTTACCATTAATACTATATTCAGCCATCATATTTGACCTACCAAAATGAACCACCTAATACTTATCTGGGTTGAACTCCATCTGCCACTTCTCAGCCCAGTTTTGCATCCTATCGATGTACCGCTGTAATCTCCAACATATGTGTCATCAGCAAATTTACTAACCCATCCGTCCACTTCCTCATCCAGGTTATTTATAAAAATCACAAAGAGTAGGGGTCCCAGAACAGATCCCTGAGGAAGATCACTGGTCACTGGCCTCCATGCAGAATATGACCCATCTACAACCACTCTTTGCCTTCTGTGAGCAAGGCACTTCTGGATCCACAAAGCAATATCCCATGGATCCCATGCCTCCTTACTTTCTCAATAAGCCTTGCATTATCAAATGCCTTGCTGAAATCCGTATACACTACATCTACTGCTCTACCTTCATCAATGTGTTTAGTCACATCCTCAAAGAATTCAGTCAGGCTCATAAGGCAAAACCTGCCTTTGACAAAGTCATGCTGACAATTCCTAATCATATTATACCTTTCCAAATATTCATAAATCCCCCCCTCTCAGGACCTTTTCCATCAACTTACCAACTACTGAGGTAAGACTGACTGGTCTATAATTTTCTGGGCTATCTCTACTCCCTTTCTTGAATAAGGGGACAACATCTGCAACTCTCCAATCCTCAGGAACCTCTCCCATCCCCATTGATGATGCAAAGATCATTGCCAGAGGCTCAGCAATCTCCTCCCTTGTCTCCCACAGTAGCCTATCCCAGTGATTTATCCAACTTAATTATTTCCAAAAGCTCCAGCACATCCTCTTTTTAATGTCTATATGCTCAAGCTTTTCAATCCACTGTAGGTCATCTCCAAAATGCTCTCCCACTGAGAGATCTGACAACTGACCGGGTTAATTTCCCAATACCAGATCAAGTACAGCCTCTGCTCTTGTAGCCTTATCTACATATTGTGTCAGGAAACCATCCTGAACACACCTAACAAACTCCACCCCATCTAAACCGCTTGCTCTAGGGAGAGGCCAATCAATATTTGGGAAATTAAAATCTCCCACGGCGACAACCCTGTTATTATTACACCTTTCCAAAATCTGTCTCGTTATCTGCTCCTCAATGTCCCTGTTACTACTGAGTGGTCTATAAAAAACACCCAGTGGACTTATTGACCCCTTCCTGTTCCTAACTTCCACTCCCCAAGACTAAGTAAACAATCCCTCCACGACTTCTTCCTTTTCTGCAGCCGTGACACTATCTCTGATCAGCAGTGCCACACCCCACCTTTTTTGCCACCCTCCCTGTCTTTTCTGAAACATATAAAGCCTGACATTCTAAGTGATCATTCCTGCCCCTGAGCCATCCAAGTCTCTGTAATGATCACAATATTATAGCTGCAAGTATTGATACACACACTCTAAGCTCATCTGCTTTGTTCATGATGCTTTTTGCATTAAAATAGACACATCTCAAACCATCAATCTGAGCGCATCCCGTGTGTGTGTGTGTGTGTGTCTGCCCTTCCCTATCCCTTCTCTTTCACCTGCCCATTCTCCCTCTCACACTGCCTACAAACTTTCTCTATTTGTGAGCCAACTGCCTCTTCCTCTGTCCTTTCAGTTTGGTTCCCATCCCCCACCAATTCTAGTTTAAACTCTCCCCAATAGCCTTAGCAAACCTCCCTGCCAGGATATTGCCCCCCCCCCCTTGGATGCAAGTGCAACCCATCCTTTTTGTACAGGTCACGCCTGCCCCAAAAGAGGTGCCAATGATCCAGCAATCTGAATCCCTGTACCCTGCTCCAATCCCTCAGCCACGCATTTATCCTCCGTCTCACTCTATTCCTGCGCTCACTGTCGCATGGCACAGGCAGTAATCCTGAGATAACTACCTTTGAGGTCCTGCTTCTCAACTTCCTTCCTAACTCCCTGTAATCTGTTTTCAGGACCTCCTCTCTTTTCCTATCTATGTCATTGGTACCAATATGTACCACTACCTCTGGCTGTTCACCTTCTCACTTCAGGATATCGTGGATGCGATCAGAAGCATCCCGGATCCTAGCAACTGGGAGGCAAACTACCATCCACGATTCTTTCCTGCATCCACAGAATCACCTGTCTGACCCCCTAACTATAGAGTCCCTTAATAATGCTGCCTTCTTCCTTTCCCTACCCTTCTGAGCCACAGGGCCAGACTCTGTGCCAGAGGCACTGCCACTGTTGCTTCCGCCAGGTAGGCCATCCCCACCCCCAACAGTACTCAAACAGGAGTATGTATTGTTAAAGGGAACAGCCTTAAGATTCTGTGTTCCTGTTGAGTCATTGGGATGTCATATCAAACTGTACAAGAATTTAGGGAGTGTTGAATTTTGTTTGGGTCACCATCCTATCCAAAGAATGTGATTAAAGCAGGGAGGATACTGAAAAAATTGGCAAGGATGTTGCCAAGACTTAGGGTTGATTTATAAGGAAAGACTGGTTAGATTGGGTCTGTTTTCCCTGCAATGAAGTGTGAACTTGAAAAAGTTCATAAAACTATGAAGCATGTTGATACATTGTAGAGGAATCTAAAATTGTAGAGTAGGGGTTTAACATGAGAGGAGGAATTTCAAAGGATTTTAATGAGGCAAGATTCCAAGAGTCTTCCTGAGAAGGTAGGTAAGTGTCTGTATCATGCTGCCAGGGGAGATGATGGTTCCAGATAACATTTAAGGCGTAAGGCACACAATGCTTGGTGCAATGGCAGTCATGTCTGAAAACCCATATGCAATGGCAAAGTGTATAGACTGAGTTAGAAACACAAACAGGCGGGGAAAGGGGGGTGGAAGGATACAGACCGTGTGCAGGCAGATGCAATTAGCTTAAGTTTGACATCCCAATCAGTGCAGCTTCTGTGCATATGTTTCTGTATTGCACTGTTCTATTTCCATGTTTAAAGGTGTGAGGGGAAAGATGTGAAAGGTACTGTAGCTGATGGACGCATGGGACTATGAAATGAGCTGTCACAGGAAGTGCTAGAGACAGGCACGATTATAATGTTTACACTAATGAAATGTTTAGAAGGACATCAGCCAAGTGCAGGCAAATAGGACTAACTCAGGAAAGCACTTTGATCAGCATATGTTCAGTGGACATTTTATTAGGTATACCAGGCAGTCCACTTGTTCTTTAATGCAAATAACCAATCAGCCAATCATGTGGCAGCAACTCAATGCATAAAAGCATGCAGCCATTGTCAAGAGGTTCAGTTGTTGTTCAGGTCAAACATCAGAATGGGGAAGAACAGTGATATAAGTGACTTTGACAATGGAATGATTGTCGGTGCCAGATGGAGTGGCTTGAGTATCTCAGGAACTGCTGATCTCCTGGGATTTTCACATACTAGAGTTTACAGAGAATGGTGTGAAAAACAAAAAAAAAGTCATCCAGTGAGCAGCAGTTTCTAAGGGTGAAAACATCTTGTTGAGAGAGGTCAGAAGAGAATGGGCACACTGTTTCAAGCTGACTGGAAGGTGACAGTAACTCAAATAACCGCTCGTTACAACACTGGTGTACAGGAGAGCATCTCTGAATGCACGTCAATTCAAACCTTGAAGTGGATGGGCTACAGCAGCAGAAACGCACACGGGTTCTGCTCCTGTGACCGCTTTATTAGGTACTCTCCCGCACCTAATCAAGTGGCCTCAGAGTATTGATGTGTGGAGCTGAAGGGCCAGAATTTTTTCAACATGTACAACGTTCCCTTTTTCATTGGACTATGAGGTTATGGATGTAGCTGCTGCCTGTAATTGTGGTCAATTTACCCTGTAAGTTAGATGAACCTGTTTACTCAGTGTAGTGCAGTTTGTTTGGGCAATCAGTCATGCTGAGGAGATGGTGGTGTATATAAACTATGAGATATCAACATGAATGTCATAGCAGATCCATCTGTGAGAAGGTACAGAGAACAAATGGACATTGAGAATAAATTCTAATTGATGGAGCAGAAGAGCTGTGTGAATAGAATCTGATTCATTGAGCAGGGCCATGTCCTAGCAATGCAGTTGGTGTGATAACAGCAAATGGTAGAAATGGTGCTCAGGGCAGAGAGAAACTGTCAAGAGAGAAAGAACATTTGAGATCAATAACTTTTAATCAGAGCAATGCTCAATATTAACATTTCTGATCAATGAGTTGGTTGACTACAACTTAATTTCCAGAAGCACCAGATTTAACTGTCAGTGATGCTGAAGTTACGCTAACTCTTTTACAAGTCAAGTAGATGTCAAAGCTATGTGTATTTGTTATTGAAAAAAATGAAGGACATTGAATACTGTTCTACTAATAAATTTGTAAATTTATTTTCATTTACAGTGCTGTGGCATATCTACATCTCTTTGTTTCAGCAATGGGCAATGTACCTGAAATATACTGAAATTCAATCCATCAATCATCTAAATTGACTTTACAGGTATCATAATCTAAAATGCATTAATCTCAATGTTCAATATAAAAACAATCATTAACAAATGTGCTTGTAAATCATTAAATTCTTGATTTGTGGCTAATTTCAGTTATACCTATTTCCTTGGTTTAATTAATGTTACTATAATTACATCAGAATCAGAATAAATTCCTTAAATAACAAATAATATGAAGCCGGATGCATGCAGTTCTCCTCTTCTTTGACCTAAATAATTGATTTTCTTTTAAGAAAAGTTAATCTTTAATATAAAAGAGATTTATGTCCTCATCTCTGGTGACAGGAATGCCAGGACAGGTGTCTGCCAAAGTTGATTGCCTTACTAGTTTACCACCAAGTCCCACTTGATTAAAGTAGCTTAGGGATAGACATCTGCACGCATGTACAAAGCCATTTGTGCACACTGATTTCTGTGCTTGATTTGTTTGAAGATTTTGTTTCAATTGGGTGCCCTATTCCAACCCTGTAGTCACTATGGCCAAGGAAGCACGCCATTCCCTCTACTTCCTCAGAGGCAAAAGAAATTTGACATATCCCCTTTGACCCTCATCACTTTTTATTGAAGGACCATAGAAAGTAACCTTTCCAGATGCATGATGGCTAGATATGGCAACTGCAAGACAGCAGAGAATTATGGCACAGCTCAGCACGTCATGGAAACCAGCTTCCTGTCCATTAACTCTGTGTACACTTCGCAGTCAAAGCAGCCTATAAAGTCACATACACAAGTACACATATGAACAGGTGCAGTGAAAAACTTACTTGCAGGAGCACCACAGGAACATGGCATCACCTATGCAACATTCACAAGAAAAATATCAATCACAAGGTACTCTCAATTTTTTCAAGTAAACGCAATTAGAATGATTAAAAAGTCCATTTTAGTACAAAGCGATCAAAGTGGCCTTAGGGTTGCTACACTGTAATGTTGTCGTTGTCGTGGCTATCCCTCGAGGTTGAGAATGATGGTCTTCGTTCCGTTTCCACAGAACAAAGACGACTGTGTGTGTATTTGTTTAACGTGTACTTGATGTTGCACTCCAAGAAGCACACGATACTTCACAAATCAACCAACTGATTCCAATGGCATGGAAACCATGACGATTGGAGCTGATGGATTTGTTGAAGCCTCCATCCACCTTCACAGTCATTGCGTTTGAAGTAACTTTGTCCGCCTGTTCCAGTCAGTTGTGCCAGTCAGTAAAAGAACCAAATGGTTGAAGGGAAATAGCTGTTCTTGAATATATTATGTGGTGAATCTGTGGAATTCTTTACCATAGGCTGCTGTGGAGGCCAAGTCTTTATGTATAGTTAAGGCAGAGGTAGTTAGATTCTTGATTGGTCAGGGTGTGAAGGGATACAGAGAGAAAGCAGGAGATGCGGCTGAGAGGTAAAATGGACCAGTCATGATGAAATGGTGGAGCACACTCGAGAGTTCCAAATGGCCTAATTCTGCTCCTAACTCTTATGGTCTTATGATCTTATATCAGTGTGAGAATTCAGGCATCTGACCAATTATTGATGTGAAAGATGGCATGACGTGGTGGTAGGGAGCCTTAATGATAGATATTGCCTTTTGAGGCACTGCCTCCTGTAGGTAAATGGTTACAAAAACCTGCTGCCAAAAGTATTCTCTTTTCTCACCCTCCCATCAGGCAGAAGGTACAAAACCCTGCCAGCACGAACCACCGGGCTCAAGGACAGCTTCTATCCCACTGTTACAAAACTATTGAACTGCCCCTTAGTACTATGGGATGAACTTGTAACCTCACAATCTATCTCAACATGGCCTTGCTCCTTATTGTCTACCTGCACCGCCCTTTTTCTGTAAATGTAACACTTTATTCTGCTTTGTATTGTATTATACTTAGATGCAGTGTGGAAATGAAATTATTTTATGAATAGCATACAAGACAAGATTTTCACTGTTTCTTGGTAGATGTGACAATAATAAGCCAATTTACCAATTTTTCTACCCTAACAGGAGCTTCAGCTTTCCGGAGGTGAGAAAAAAATGAAAGTGGAAAATCAAATGCTGTTTAATGTCACAATTTTGAGCAGTTTCATGTTACATAAAATAAAATTATTCAGTACTCTGAAATATTGAAGTATATTTCACTGAAAACTGAAACAAACCAAGTACCAGGATAAATTAGTAGCCTCTCTGTTTTCTGTGGGGTTCAAACTTTTTTTGAGCTAATGGTTCAAAAATGAGCTCATATTGTAAAATCTGAAAGTAACTCAATTATACTGTAGTGTACACACAGTTTGGCTCACTTTTCTTGCTGGCAATCTTATACAATTAGAAAGAGCAAAAGCTGTTCTTGTTGGTTTCTGATTCAGTAAAACTGTAAATGTTTGGTATTAAAAATACTCTAATTCTGCCTCTTCAGCCATTATTATTCTGCTGCCAAATTATTGATGTTACCTCATGTTTGTATTATTGTTGAAACTAAGTTTATAATGTTGATTGCTCCATTTTTGATATGAGTCATACAAAAACATTGCAATACAACAACATTAAAAATGAATTACAATCAAGGGAGAAGAAAGAAAATCATACATGTGAAAATGAATTGCACATG
This sequence comes from Hypanus sabinus, assembly GCF_030144855.1. NCBI lineage: Eukaryota > Metazoa > Chordata > Chondrichthyes > Myliobatiformes > Dasyatidae > Hypanus > Hypanus sabinus. The sequence goes on from NC_082727.1 coordinate 47,141,664, forward strand.
TACTAACATCTGCCCCAGATGCAGAAACGTCATTTGAGTCATAAGGATGACCATGTCAAGGAGTGCTTAGTGGGTTAAAAAAAATACCCTAGAAATAGAGATAGTTGTGATTCACTCAGGAATAAACAAATACAATTAATGTGTTGAACAGGGATTCAAACTGTAACAAGTTGAATAGAAATGGGGAAGAAAATTCTCAGTGACAAGACAATTTTACTTTTATATCACTTAAACAAGTCTACTTCTTAAATCTAAAAATATCAGGAAGAAAGAGTAAAGTAGCGCTAAGATAAGATACAAACAGATAAGAGTTTGGAAAACTGGGTGTCAATGTTATGAATTTAGCTTTTTTAGGATTTGTATGTTTCAGAATTTAGATGAACAAAACATAGCATTTTAAGCTTGGATATTTGCTAACCAGTCAAATCTTACCTTTGCTTTAAACCTGCTGAGATAAGCATAACAAATGGCAAGGTCTTGCTGATGGTTACATTTTTAACTTATCTTTAAAGTTCATAAAACTGTAGTTGATTCAAATAAGTTACTGTGAAGTTATAGTAATGAGGTAAAATGAAATAAGACAGCACTGTTCAGGAGCAATTCAATTTAATCTGGATAAAGTATGTTAAAAGATTTCAGATGGTAAGTGCAATTTGTCAAAACTGGAAAGATGTAACCTTGTTTGCCAAATAACTATGATTTGATTCAATAGAGAAACAGTGCTGTAGTGAAATGGGACAGATAAGCAATATTACTCTGTGATTCTGTACTCGAAATCTACATCAAAATTATTCTGCAATTGATTCATTTCATAACTTTTAAAGAAGTGATTTACTTCCTGTCCAGCAATAATATCATCTGACTTTTTTTTAAATAGGAGCATCACCTTCAATTTACTTGATTGTTGATAACATTATATCATACAGATTTCATAAAGGCATGGAAGGAGTGTCTTAAATAGCAAACGGTGGAAGAGTATATTTCTGCCTCATTTTTTTTGTTTCTTAAATTGAGATATGCTGTGTGAAAGCTATTGGATTTGACATAGCTGAATGCCAATATCCGTTTATTACAACCTTCCTCAAAAAACAAACTGATGGATTAAATCAATTCATCGATGGGGGAAAGGAATTATCGACATTCTGAGGAGACAACCTGCATCAAGAGTGAAACAGAAATGAATTTAGGTGTGAGAGGCAGCCAGTTTTAGACTGAGTAGCGGTGTCGGTTCAGGTCAGAGACCAATTAAGTCATTAGTAGCGGTGTGGTGTGTGGTGAACTACATATACCTGTCTGGACACCACCCCCCCCCCCCACCCTGCTGACTGCTCCTGTGGCTCCTCCCACAGACCCCGGTATAAAGGCGATTGGAGGCACTGCCCCTTCCTCAGTCTCCAGGATGTTGTGTGGTGGTCGCTTGCTGCTAACAGTGCTTTCTTCCAGCCAATAAAAGCCTATCTCAACTCACATCTCTGTGAGTTATTGATGGTGCATCAATCTTATTGGCTGGAAGAAAGCACCGTGAGGAGGGAGGTAGGAAGATTTGATTTGTAATTGAATTGGATCCTAAGAGGTAGGGGTTGGAGATTAAGATCTTCATTAAGAATCTGAGTGATGTTGATGGTGGTCCAGGCTTGATGGTGTTGATTGGGACATTGAAGAGAATCAAAGCCATGGGGAAATGAAATATGAATAATTGTGAAAAGGCAAAATGCTGGCAGAACTCAGCAGGCCAGACAGCATCTATGGGAGGAGGTAGTGACGATGTTTCGGGCCGAAACCCTTCATCAGGAGTGATGGGGTTTCGGCCCGAAACGTTGTCACTACCTCCTCCCATAGATGCTGTCTGGCCTGCTGAGTTCTGCCAGCATTTTGTGGTTTTATTTATTTCCAACATCTGCAGATTCACTCGTGTTGCCTATGAATAGTTGTGGTTGGTCAGGACCTTGGGCAATCAGAGGGTTGTTGGGGGAGATAGCTGGACAGTGAATCAAGTTCAAGTTTAATTGACATTTAATCATACACATGTATACAACCAAACAAAACTGTTCCTCTGCGGCCAGGGTGCAAACCATAGTACATACAGTCAGATAGAGCACATGTAGTTACAATAGCAGATATAGTCACAAAATAATATTAGCATAAGTCCCTGAGTGGCATAGTCTGAATATTGTTCCTTCATGGGATGGTGTCCTGGAGCCACGTTTCTGCAAGAACAAGCATGCAGCAGTTCCTCATCTCGCACTGGGCAAAAGCAATCCAGCATTCCTTCCAGGAGTGAACACTGGAGTGCAGCGCCAATGGGAGAGCCAGCCCCCAACACAGCAAGAATTCCAGCATGCCCACCGAGCTTCCGTTCTCTCCAACACTGCCTCTGGTGTCTCCTCCCCTGAGTGGCTTTAACAGCATGGCATGAGGGCCTGTCCGCACCGTAGCTGAGGCCACAGCAGCTTCTCTGTCACTGGCCTCATCAATGAAGCGGAATCATGAGGGCCTGTCCGCACCGTAGCTGAGGCCACAGCAGCTTCTCTGTCACTGGCCTCATCAATGAAGCGGAATTGCAGTATTTTTTTATTACCAATGTCTCACATGGTCTTGTAATCACAAGAAAAATGTTTAAAACAGACATCTGCAGCAGCTGTTGGACCCAAAAAGGCTGCTGTGATCAAATGCCCTTCCATCTTACAGGAAGTCTGCTGCCATTTTACCATAAATGCTTTTAGCAGTTGCAATATTTTTCAGTTTTGTTGCTATTTTCTTTAGGGACACATATCTAAATAAGAGTTGATTATTCAATATAAAGTAGGGAAGGAACAAAATTCTTTTGTTAACAAAAAGACACTCTCTGATGCATTTGAGAATATATTAAGCATAGAAAATTATGTATTTAAATATTTAAACAATTACGGGGTTAGTACAAGAAAGTTGGGCCCTGTTAAAAGAGCATCCATAATGTTAAATTATGTTGATTACCTGAAGGTTTATTCCTGTTTCTTTTTATGTTCTTGTATCGGGTGACACAATGGCACAGCGGGGAGCGCTGCTTCCTCACGACAGCAACCAATGCTATCTCCAGTCCGGTTCAATATGGAGTTTGCACATTCTCTCTCTCTGACCACGGGTTTCCCACGATGCTCTGCTTTTCTCCCACATCTCAGAGATGTGCAGTTTGGTAGGTTAGTTGGTGACTGTAAATTACCTCCTGTGTAGGTGGATGAATAGTGTGGATAAGGAAAACTGGTGAGCAAGTAGGAGAGAATAAATTATAGGGAAATAAGGGAATAAATGAAATTGCTTTGAAAATCTTCTTGAGCTGAAGGGCTTTTATCTATGTTCTAAGAAATATGAGCAAATACGTCAAACACATGGCCTGTGGAATAGTTTCATCTGGCCTGGAAACTTAGCCTGAGTTGCCATTACTTTATTTGGGCTGTCTGTTTTAGTTCCCTGAACAAGTTTGTGAAATTGGTTTTATAACAGCCTGAAACAATTTACTGAAATGGCTCCCCTCAACTGTTACTACTGAGGTGACAATTATGCTTTACCATTGTTTGTCTGACCTCGTCTTGTATCATTGATCATCTCTTGTCGAATATTTCACCATATCATCATATAAAATCCTGATTTTTATCAATGGATCTCCTGGTTTATTCAAGTCTGATCAAGAGTGGCATGCACTTCAAAAGAAATCTCCGACTTCATATTTTTTTATTTTATATTGAGTGGTGAGCACTGGCTTGATCTGTAAGCAATTTGTAAATGTGATGAAAAGAATATTATATTCATAGACACTGAAGCAAATTGTGGGGAGAGATAAAACAATCATTTTACATGAAGATAAATTTTCTGCAAATGTGGTCAGCCAGAGGTGTGTGGGTTCATATTTAAAAGCAGTGGCACAGTTTAATGGGGCCTAACAACTCTAGCTCATTCCAGTACAGGTCTTAAGTTTTTCTTCATCAGGTAAGGAAAAACTAAAACTTAGCAAGTTCCACATCTTTCAACGGCTTTTATAATCTAATCTTTTTTCTATTATTTGAATTTCACGTATTTTTCTCCTTAAGGCATAAGCAGTCATTTAGCCAATCAACTCAATGCCATCTCAAGTTCAAGTGGAAGTTTAATTGTCACTCAACCATACATGAATACCCATGAATGCAATCAAATAAGACAGCTTTATTCTATGGCCAAGGTGCAAAACACAGTCCCAGCTGTCTGATGTTTCAGTCTTGGCTGAGCTTGGCAATTAGCTTGCCGAAGTTTCATCACCAGTCCTCAGTGCGCAGTTGTTGCCATTTCTCTCTGGAAGCGCTGATGTTTATACAGGCCCCGTTTGCTTCACTTAGTCCTGATTGGCCACCACTTCAGTTGACCTTTGAATTCTATAAGCTCACATTTCTTTAGCTCTTAGGGGTTCGTAGATGGCGTAGCACATATAAGGCAGTCACACAGCAAAAACATAGTCCAAGTCCCTGTGTTCATGAATGTTAAGCAGCGAACATCCACTGCAGTCGAACACATTACAGCTTGTCTTCTGCCATGCGAGCATTGGGGGGAGGCAGCTGTGACTCCTGAGTAATCCCATCAATTTTATTTCCCCAGTTATTTCTCAGTAACTCTTCAAACACACATGCCCATCAACTCTCCCAATTATCCTATTACCCACCTATTTAAGTAACATAGCAAATCAGCACGTTAATGCGAAATTGGAAACTGGAGCGCTCGGGAGAAACCCTTCATCAGGTCTCGGCCCGAAACTTTGGCTACTCTTTTCTCACGGATGCTGCCTGACCTGCTGAGTTCTTCCAGCATTGTGTACGTATTCTTTGACCCACAGCATCTGCAGTTGTATTTTTGTGTTTTAAAGCTATGCTGCTGCTTTATAAAGAGCAAGGGATAAAACAACTTATTGCAGATAATTTAAGTTCTGTGGTAGATAAATTACTGTAATCATTTCTGAACGCCAGTGTAAACCCTGTTTTTTTCTGAAAAGAATGGATTAATCAAGAACTGTCAGTAAGGATTTGTTAAAGAAGGATCATACCTTCTGAGCTTGGTTGAGTAGGTGAAGAGATCAATGAGTCTTGTGCATTTGAGGTAGCTTATATTAGAACATGGGCTTTTGATGAAGCCCATGTGTCACACTGGCAAAAAAATGTTAAAGTTAATGGTATCCAAAGGAGGAAGGCAAATTAAATTCAAAATTGGTTCAGCAGCAGGAAGCTAAGGATTAAGGCTGATAGGTAATTTTATGACTGGGGAGGTTTTTATTATTGGGGTTTTGCAGGATGGACTTTATAGCCCCTTGAAGTTTATAGTTTATATTAATAATTTAAATTTGCCTTTGAGGGATGTGATAAGGAAGTCCACAGATAATACAAAGAAAAGCTGTACCATCTTATGTAAGTTGTAGATAGTCTGGATGCTTCTGAGTAGAACACATGCCAGAGAAGTGTAAACAAAATGCATTTGTTGGCTTGCAACAAGGCAGGAGGATGCATGTTAAATGGTGGAATGGGCAGATGGAACATATGTCTGCAAACCCTTAGAGGATACTGAGGCATGAAATCTAAGTACGGTGAGGTTATGGTAAGATTGTTTACTACACTAATTGGAACACACCTTGGTTGTTTATCTACTGTTTTGGTTGACAAATGTAATGAAAGATCCAGTCAGAATGGAGAGAGTGCAGAAATTGACAAGGGTGGCCAAGACTGGATGATTTCAGCTATGGGGCCAAGTTTGCAATGTGTGCTAATGTTTTCTTTGGACTAGAGGAAGTTTAAGAGGAGACTGACTGAGGAATAAAACATTATGAAAGTGCCTGGAGAGAGTAGATAGGAAGAAAGGAAATAGGAGATAGAGTAAATAGGAAGGATACAGAGTGGAAAAGTCAAAAACAATGACCATTAATTTAAAACTCTTGATAGGTGGGTGTTTTTACTCACCATGACTGTGGTTAGATCTACAACTTACTTCCTGAGGTACAGTAGTGGTGCAAGCATTATCTAAAAAGAGCAATGTCTTTCATTGATAAGCAAGAAATACTGGAAGGTGGGATTAGACTCAACAGTTACCTCTGAACTGGCATGAAGTCACAGAGCCTTTTGTTGGCATCTATGTACTATGTCTAAATAATTTCATGATTTGTTAGATTTTTCCATATATGGGAAATTGTTTGAGCACTAATAGCCATTGCCAGAACCAAGCTGTAAACAAAATCTTGGCATGTCCCTCTCTAGAGTTTGGGATTGACTTGTGTCCTATTAATTTCAATTGTTAATATGTATGTAATATATTGGAAGCCCTCAAGGACAATTATCATTGCTGTTGTCAGTACAGCATAAATGAGCTGTGATCACCACATCCTGCGAAAACACCAAATGAGTGTTAAGGTAATTGAAAATGAACTTTTGTTTCAGGAAAGTAATACAAAAGAACACACAATAAATTGGGGAATACTGGAAAGGAAATATAGCCAAATAAACACCACAAGTGGGAGATGAAAGATAAATTGGAAGCCAATGGAATGGAGAGAAAATTAAAGCCAAGGGGAAGAGCACATGTTTTGGAAGAGATCAGAAAACTGGTGAATGCCTTAATCTACATGGCCTCTTGAGGCTGTATGGTGAATCTTCAAGGATTGTTTAAGTTGTATAAAGATTTTTAATGCAAAGTTAAGAAGTAATTAGGAGGTGCACTATTTACCTACACAAGACTAAGCTCATGCTTCATCTTAAGAAAACTATATTGAATTCAGACTTTGTTTTAAATTTTAAAGATGACAATTGCAAAGTAATAGTCCAAATATATGGTAAGAGCACAAGAAATACGTAACAAACCTTAGTCTTATTATTCAATATTTGAGGTTCAAAAGAAAGTTTTCTGCGATTTATTTCTGAAAATGAAGGAATTTAAAAAGATCTCCTCCTCTAGAAAAGCAGCAAAATTATTTTAAAGATTGTAGGAGGCCAAAGATGTTTAATAATGTTGCCTTTTAGTTTAACTGTTGGTCTTTTAATGGTTGACATCTACATTACCCCCCATCATTGGGGAAGGCTTGCCAGCTTATTAGATGCCAGCAATAATTGGCCGGCTTGCCACAATGCATGTTTGAGCAGTACAGACAGTCAGTCTCCCTGGCATGATGAGTAAAGACTCTTAATGTTCATCCTCCAGAGGGAATCCAAGTGCCAATACCAGCTGAGATTGGAATCTCATTCGAGTTTTCTACTGGGAATCCAACAGCATTATTATAGCAAACGGTCTACATTGGGTATATTTTTGCTTTTATCATTATGCTTAATGCTTGCCTTAGATTCCTAATTATTTCTGTTATTAAAATGTTTAGACCTTGGCAGTTAATATTTATTTTCAATCCACGGCAAACTACACTTATTTTTACTTTTCCTTTTCATTGTTAATTAAACCTACTTATTTCTTTGTAATTATCATGCCAGCATTCCTTGCTTGCAAGCCAATAGTAATTTACATCAAAATGCTATTGTGTTATAGCTGATTTTAAATATTATTCGTATATGTAGACAGTGTTACTGAAAATAAAAATGGGGGGGGGAGAAAAGCTTCAAATATTCAGGCAGTATTTGTAGACGAGTGGAAGTCAATCATTCAATATTTTAGGTTTAAGACCTTTCCTTTCAGGTAATTGGCAAAAATACCAGAGGGGAGATGAGATATGTTCTACTGGCAAGTTGTTATGATTTGAAATGTACTATTTGAAAGAGTGGTAGAGGCAGATTCAATAGTAACTTTCAAAGGAAAATTGGATAAATATTTGAAATGGAAAAATTTGCAGGGCTGTGGGAAGTAATTCCATAGCCTTTTTGAAAGAGTTGGCCCAATTCTATGTTGTATGATTCTGTGATATTGCAGCTGAACAACTTATAAAAAGGAGCAGAATAATAGAGGAAGCAGATAAAGAAAAATAAAACACACAAGGACAGAAATGGAATGATCTGCGAGGTTCTTGGTGGGAAAACATAATATGACAACAACAAAGAGAAATCCATAATAAATCAAACCAGGACAAAAAACATATGATCAAAGAAAACTTGTGGACAGGGAAGCACAAAGAATCGGCAAGACAGTGCAAGGAGTGAATTTGGAATATGATGAGGGGTGATGTTGGGGCAAAATACAGAACTGATATCAATGAAGCAAATTGATGTAATGAATTCCAAATGAAGAAGAATCACCTCAATGCCATATCTTGCCACAGAAACACTGGCCATTTTTTTGTAATTTCTAACAGACCGCTTGGTCACACAAATTTTATATTTCCTTTTATATGCATTTAGCTATTCATATATTCTGCATCCTTTGTTAGTTGATTTTGCAAGTCATCAGCATGAAAACAGGCCATTCAGCCTATTGAGTCTATGCCAGCCACCAACCACCCATTTTGCTCATGTTTCCAGTATTCTTATGCTTTGCTAGCATGTATTTTGTCCTCTGTTCTCTTCCTTCTCTTTCCCCCACACGTTGTCACGTAATCTAAAATGTGCCCCTGAAGGACAAGTTATTCAGAATGAGAATGTTTATTTGCAATATTTTATCAGTTTGCAGCAAGTTATATCGCCTAACTTTGTAAAGAGCTATAGAATTCGATGAAACCATTTTTCATTTTCGACACTAACCTTCTGTGCAATGTGGCACAATTGCACATTTTGCTGAAAGGGGAATTAACATAAGTAATAATTTACTTTGCAGCAAGCATGTGAAGGAATTGAAATTTTCTGATTAAGGGAACAACATATGAAATAATAATACATTTAATCAGAATGAAAATGAATTTGTCCTGTTTCGGCTAATACCCTCTAGATCTCTGACAATAGCCTAAACTATTCTCAAATTTGGCAACAATTCATCAATCTCATTTAAAGATTCTGAAGGCATAAGACACATGAGAAATGTCATTCTAATGCAGTAGAGGGTGCTCTACGTTGCTTTTGAACCATGCCAAATCTGACTATAACTGCTTGAAATAGTCACATTGTAAAGCAGACACATGCATTTTCATAGCATGATCATCTCATGCCGTATTACACAGATCTTTGTAGAAAAACTTTTAAAAGAAAAAAATCTAAAATAAGTGCAACTATGTGTTGTTAGGAGTCTTCTTTACTGAATGAAATAGAACCAAATCTAATAGATACTCACTGCAACAAACTACACTGAAACACATGAATGGATATATATTTGATAAGCTTCTATAACTCAGACAGACTCAGAGAAAGACATATTTTGGGCTTCTCTTCCGTATCTTGTCATCCCACAATTGAGGAGCAAGTGTTATTTATTTTGCCACTCATCTTCCACCAAGTCATATATTAAAATATTTTTGTGCTCTGCTTATCCAAGTGAATTAGATTGGAAAAGGTCACCGGCATTGTCATCAACATCGAAGGTGATAGAATAAAAAGGGTTGAGGCATACAGATAAAAAATTGACTAAACAACAAAGAATAGTAGTTGTTTTGCAGACCTGAGGTGGTGTGAATTCCAGTTCCCTATGGATAAGTACAAGGACCACTGCTTTTCTTTATTTATATTAATGAGTTGGACTTTGGTATATAAGGCACAATTACCAAATCTGCATATGACTTAGAACTTGAAGATGGAGTGTTCTGTGAGTGTAATAGCAAATGACTATAATTCTATTTAAGGATGTATATGATTGACTGGATAGCTAGTGGCAGATGAAGATTCATGCTGAGAAATATGAGGTAATACATTTTAGTGAAAATAATAAGAAAATGCAATATTACTGAATCTATAACATTAAAATACTTGGTTCCATTGATAATGAAGATGGTTATCAGAATGTACGGAGGGATCGTGATCAGTTGGGTAAGTGTACTGAGGATTGGCAAATAGAGTTTGATTCAGGTAAGTGCCATATGAGAGGACAAACAAAACAAGGGCATTCATAGTGAATGATAGGGCACTGGTGAGTGTTGAAGTACAGAGAGATCTAGGAGTACAAGGACATGGTTCTCTGAAAGTGGGGTTGCAGATGGAGTAGTGAAGAATACTTTTGGCACAATGGCCTTCATCAACCAGGGTTTAAGTTAAGAGGGGAGAGATTTAATAGAAACCTGATGGGAAACCTATTCACTTGGAGGGTCAGCAGAATATGGAATAAGCTGCTAGAGAAAACGGCTGTGTTAACAATGTTTAAAAGCTATTTTGACATGGGCTATTAAGAATGGATAGAATATTGATAGGAAGATATGGATAAAGAATCTAGTGTTTTCCCAGCATATATGACAAATGAACTCTTTTCAGGCTTCCTGGGTACCTGTACCCAGCTGGAAGCCCAAGAGGAGTTTATTAATAGATAAGAAAGATTGAGAGAATGGGTTTCAAACCTGAAGTCCACAGACCTCTTGTTTTATGGTATTGGTCTGGGCATTAAAGTGGTTGGGAGCCTCTGGTTTAGAAGAACTTGGGCAAAATGCAGGTAAATTGAACTAGCTTGGATGGGAATTTAAGCCAGCTTGGACTAGTTGAGCCGAAAGGCTTGTATTGTGCTATGTAACAGCATGACTCAATGGTCAACTACAAGGCACTGTTCTGATGCTGTACAAAAATAGAAAGGTATGAATGTATGTGTGCGTGGTTTGTTAAAAGTGGAAGGACAGCTTGCAAAACAGATTAGGAAAACATTTGGCAATATGGGACTTATAAATAGAAGAGCAGAGCAGTAAAGTCATGATGAAACTTGAAAGGCACCCACTTGGGCATAACCAGAGTACTGTGTGCAGTTCTGCATGCCACACTTGAGGAAAGATATGAAAGCTTTTAGGGAACTTGCAGAAAAGATATATTATACAAATGGTTTCCAAAAATGAGAGACATTAATAATGTGGTCAGAAAAAAGAAACAGCAGTTGTTCTCTTTGGTATCAAGGAAGTAGTGAAGAGATCTGAAAGATGTATTGAAAGCAAATTAAAGGGTGGATAGAGAAAGCAATTGTAAATGGGGAGAAATAGGATGAAAGTGAATGGTTGAAGCCACAAATGTGATGAAGTGATTTTATTTCTATTGGTTAGAGTTTGATATGTGCTCAGAGTAATAGTGGAGTCAGTTTCAATTACAGCATTCAAAATGGAGCTTGATAAGTAATTTGACTAAATGATTTGCAAGGCTATGGCAAGAAAACAGAAGGATAGGACAACCAGATTGCTCAAATAAAGAATCTGTATAGAAATAACAGGCCAAATGGCCTCCATCCTTTGCACAACCATTCTGTGATTCTGTAAGTGTTCAAATTTTATCAGAAACAGACTTATGCAACAATTAGAAAAGTATCTTGTACAGCTTAAAAATCTTGCTGAATGGAACATTTAAATAGTTGTATCAGGTATTATTTGAAAGCAGATACAATTATTTTTTCTCTATTGATTGAACTATTGAATATATTGCCTGAGGATATTTCAAACAAAAAATGGTTGATTTTATTTTGTTAGAAAAAGAATTAATTTGACCAGTAGGCCTTTAAGCCAACTCACAAGCTGTCGAATCCAAATGCTCTCACAATAGTTTGAGAAAGGACGAGAAAGTTAACTGCAATTTGATAACTATCTTCCTTAGCGTTCTCATCCAAGAATGGATAAATCCTCCATATTAACAAGGTGACTTGTTTAATGCAAATCAAAGACCTCGGTGTTTCTTTTCTCTTTAGCTATTTTGCAATGAAAATTACAGTCTTATGAAACTACTCCTGAAACACCTTATTGACATATAACACAACTTTAAAGTGCCATTGATATCATAAAGAGGACTTTGTTTCTGAGTATCAGTCATCTGCATTTGTTCATAGAACTTTAGAATGTTGATTTGATCTTATTCACATTGTAGATTTAACAAAACTGATAAGTTTTTGTATTTTCAAAGTCTTGAAAACTAGCAGTAATGTGGCAGGATCTGGTGCAAGGTGAATAGGGAGCTAAACAGATGATCATAAGCTCAAACTGACAAGCCTTAACAAGACTGAAGATGGGAATACAGTATGCTACATTTAAAATTGACTCCCAACTGTCAATGAATTTCATCAGGATGATATTTATTGTTCTGGTATTTGAGAAAAATAATGTTCAGGAATTTGCTGCTTGCTGTTTTGATTAGTAAATCCATTGGTAATAGCTTAACAGACTTCCATATAAATGACTCTGAGTTTCTGCTTAAGTGTGAACCTGTGCAATCTGCAGGAAATTTCACAAAGGTGAAGACCAGTGAGTGTCCGTTATTTTGTGTACTTGATATAGTGTGTATATATTTCTACAATAAGTTGTATCAACGTGATTTTGTAAATTCTGTTCTCTGCTGTATTTATAAGTTGAGTTCTGTGGAGCAAAACATTTAATACATTTGAATATTGAAAAAAACTACAAAACTGGCCAAAGATGTGTCAACCTTCAAAATTATGGGCAATCAGAGAGTACCACACTCCTGCTTTATTCCTTGCGTGTGTCACGAGGGCTGTTCAGCAAGAAAATAGACCCTTCAGCTGGACTTGCCCACGCTGACCAAGAGGCCTATCTATGCCAATCCAATTATCAATATCTTCTCTTCCTTTGCTATGCATGTATCTGTCTGAATGCTTTTTATTACTGTAAGGCATTTAGGAAACCGATCTGGTGACAGGTGCCATGTTGACCGTCCATTCCCACCCATACATGCTACCCAACCAGCGGTAAATTAAACTGAGCTGAACTAAATTAGACTGAACATTCCTAGACAGTTTTAAGGACTCTGTGGCTTGATGTTTAATATTGTGTATCCACTGATACCACAGGTGCTGGATGTCTTGACTAACACACACACACACACACACACACACACACACACACACACACACACACACACACACACGTCAGGCAGCATCTATGGAGTGGAACGAGCAGTCAACATGTCAATGTGAGACCCTTCACCGGATAGGTTTCCTGCAAAACAAAAACAAATTGAAATCAGATGTTTTTTCCCATCGTTACCTAACTAAAATTACCTATTGTCATCTACACAATATTACAAATCTCAAGATTGTATAATTTATGCATTTTTTGATAATAAATGAAGTTTGGATCCTAAATTACTCATTGTACCTACACAACAGTACTGTGGGAGTACTTTTACCAGAAGGAGTGCACTGGGGAAGTAGGGGTGCCAAAAATGTTTGTCTAGTTAGCAAACCCCAGATTCGAACACTGAACTAAAACAAAATATAACTATTTTAATGGGTCTCTCCAAAAATTTAAACAGCTGACTAACCCCTACACCTATGGATCAAGCAGTTGTCAAAACTATTAATAATGAATGTATCTATAATTCAGGAACAATAAAAAGAATTCAAAAGCAAAAACAATTAATAAAATTAATATCGTGAGATGCCAAAAACTCTAGTATTTAAATACATTTATTTAAACTTAATCAGTACTTAATCAGTTTAAAATAACTGATTAAGTGATTAACAACTAGTTATCTTTGACTCTGGCAGCCATTCTTAATTCAAGAAAATGAGCAAAGGAATTTAAGGTTAAAAGCCTACATCTCTTGATTCCCTTAATACTAGAGATCTAGAATTCCCTGTTTTGAATTAACTCAGTGATTGATCTTCTGAAATCCCCAGAGGCAGAGAATCGCCACGCTCTGAATGAAGTATTCCCTCAATTATTCCTTCTCCTTATTCCAAGATGATGGTTCTGAACTCCTCAGCCAGGGAAACTTCCTTCCTAAATCCACCCCGTTAAACCCAGTAAGAATTTTGAATGATTCAGTAAGGTCACCCTTTCACACTTATAAATTCTTGAAAATGCAGGCCTAGCCAATCTCTCCTTTCTAACACGTCTTTATTCTGAGTCAGCATGGCAAATCTGGCTATTGGAGAGGATTTTTTGAGTGACTTTCCCAGGTTTTGAGGAACTATGTTGCCCGTGGAGTTAGTGCAATATTCAGACACAATCCGGTAGTGACCCTGATTAATTCCCAGAAACAAGCAGCTGTTTTGGCTACTCATTGGCAGCCTTAAGTTTACAGCACTCATTACAGGTGATGGAATATCTACTCTAACAATCTCATAGTGATCATTTTGAAATCTAATCAGAGGACAGGCGAAAAGGGGAATGGCACGGGGGGGGGGGGGGGGAGGTGGTGGAGGTGGTGGTGGTTGGGAGTTTGTGTTCATAGAAAACAGGCCATATTGTAATTTTATATAACATGAAGGTGTTCGTCCTAAATATGGGTTAAGAAAACTGAATTGAAAAGAAAATTGTGTTAATTTATTTACTTCTTATTCACATAAATTTCATACCTCAGATTCTTGGGCAATATTGTGTGAATTCTGTAATGATGAATTTCAGTAACACAAATCTCCATAACGTGGCAGTCACCTGTGATGCCCAAAAAATGAGGACATAGCGAATAATTTGCACATGAGATCTTAATTATGTCTTCACTTCTTGGTATAATTATAAGCTCTTTCTTTGAAACCTGATTCATCTGAGCAAGATACATCATGTGACTCATTTTGTACAGTATGACAGGAGATGTAAGTTAATTTTGCAAGTTTTATTTTCTACACCTGCAACTGGTGAATTCTTTTTGAATTATTCAGCTGCTTGGTACATTTTATCAAAGAGTGCAACGTACAGTTTGGAACCGAAACACTTTCAGTTTCTGACTGCTGCAAGTATTGTTTAAATTGCATACTAATATTTACATAATCGTGAGTTAGCGCTGAATTGACTGAATTAAAGTCTCTTCTCAGGGGAATTTTGCATATCTTTATCCTGGTATTAAGCATGACCCTGATTCTGAATTCAAATTATGTTTACACTCTGAGTAGAATGATAGTACAAAGCAAAACTGTTCTGTGCCAAAGCTACACTAATGTTGCAATATAAATGCAACTCATGATTTGCCCGTGCATCCTGCAAAAAGTTGTTTTTGAGTCAGCTTAGTACAGCATGGACAAGGAAGCTTAGGGTCTGCCCACTTACACTAATCCCATTTTATACTCCACACATTTTCATCTACTCACCCACCCCCAACCCCTATCAAGATCTAACACTCACCTACACACTAAGGCAAGATTACAGTGGCAATTAGCACAGTAGCATAGTGATTAGCACCAATGCTTTACGGCACAGGTGTCCTGTGTTCAATGCTATTGCTGCCTGTCAGAAGTTTCTATCTTTTCCCCAATGCCCTGTGGGTTTCCTCTGGGTGCTCTGATTTCCTCCCACAGTTAGTAGGTTAATTCTTCTTCTTAAGCCAATAGCTCCCATAGGCCTTAAATGACTGTCCATCTCCATCGTTGGTGTGGTTGGAGTTCATCAAAGGCTCTGTAATCCACTGTACAGAGGATTGGCTGATACGGCTTCACCGGAGCCCTGTTGGCCTGCGCCGGCTTTACCCATAACAACCTCTCACAACGGGGATGAAGGGTTGTATTTTGAGAGGCCGGTAATGATGCACCATAAATAACTCTCGGAGACGTGAGGCGAGATATAGGCTTTTATTGGCTGAAAGAAAGAACAAGCAGCAATTGACCACCACACTGCATCCTGGAGACTGAAGCCGGGGTGGTGTCCCCAATCGCCTTTATACCGGGGTCCGTGGGAGGAGCCACGGTCAGTGGGAGGAGCCACAGGAGCAGTCAGCGGGGGGGGGGGGGGGGCGTGTCCAGACAGGTATACGTAGTTCACCACAGGTAGGTTGATTGGTCATTGTCAATTCTCCTGTGATTAGGCTCGGGCATATTCCATGCTGCATCTCAACATAAACCGCAATATTAACCCACACTTCTTTGGGATGTGGGAGAAAGCACATGCAGTAGAGGAAGAACATACAAAATTCAGAGATAGTCTCAGTGGTCAGGATGAAACTTGGTTCATGAAAATGGAGCTCCACCAGTTCCTCCATTTTACTATTCTATTTGAATGTAGAAAGAGGACTGTGGCTGAGCTTTAAGTTGCTGCTTCTTACATCAGTATGAAAACCTACTGAGGTTATCGCCTTTGTGGAGTACTCCCAAAGCACATTAATAGAAGGCCAAATGAAATCCTGGTTCTCCTGAGCCAAATTATAATCCACACAATTTAGGTGCATTCTTTCTGTCTACTATTTCTTAGAAGTGAGGGAAAAGAAGAAGAATATTTGGACTTCAAGTTTATTTCCACAGGTATAAACTCACAGGGAATAGATGCCATGAAAATTAGCTTCTTTATAGACTGACCAACATTTTTTCTTGTGATATTCACCATAAATACAAAGAAACACAACAGAATCAATGAAAACGCGCACAACAAATATGAACATACAACCAATGTGTAAGAGGCAACAAACTCTGCAAACATTAGAAAGAGAAAAAAGTAATAATAATAAAAATAAATAAGCAATAAATTTTGAAAAGGTGAATTGTGCAGTGCTTAAAACTGAGTGCATATAATGTCCAAGGATTTGTGGAATTAGTACAGTGTTGTTCCCCTCTGGTTCAAGAGCCTGATGGTTGAGGGGTAAAAGTTGTTTGTGAACCTGATATTGTGGGTCCTGTACCTCCTTCCTGATGGCAGCAGCATGAAGAGAGCATGACCTGGACAGCGGGGGTCCTTGATAATGGAAACAATAACAAAGTCAGCAGGTCAGGCAGCACCTATGGAAAAAAGTGCCATCGACGTTTCGGGCTGAGACCCTTGATAATGAATGCTGCTTTCCTGCAACACTGCTCCTTGTAAATGTGCTCAGTGGTGTGGAGAACTTTACTTGAGCTGTAGTCACTACTTTTTGTAAGCTTTTCCATTCAAGGGCATTGGTGTTCGTCTACCAGGCCGTGATGCAACCAGTGAGGATACTCCCCACTGTGCATCTATATAAGTTTGTCAATATTTTCAATTCAATTCAGCTTAACATGAATACTCAGGAATACAGCCAAATGAGACAGTGTTACTACCGAGTCAAGGCATTAAAACGCAATACCAACAGTCACACACGAACATATTCATAGAATGAAAGAGTCCCGATGGCAGCACCCCCCCCCCCCCCCGCGTCTTGATGCCTGTCCTCATGCATACAAGTCAATATACCCATATAGAACATCAGCAAAATACAACAAAGTAGAATACTCATGTATATAATCCATACCCTGATATCATCTGTCGACCCGCCCTGATGCCCACTAGGTGACACTGTGGCTTTGAGGCCCAGTCATCATATATACCAGCACGTATAGAATATTAGTCAAAATACAATGACGCAGAATAAAAATGTATATAGTCCAGACCTCCCAAACCACCGGGTCACCTCTCAATTGGCCTTGATACCCAACGCTCGCTAGACGATACTGCAGCTTAGAGGCCCAGTCCTTGCATATACAAGGATATATAGAGTACTAGTAAAAGCACAACCAGACAATTATATATGTATGTAGTCCAGACCCCTTATTCCATTGAAATCTTCAGTCAACCATAACTGCACTGCTCCATCCCCCGGTGCTGCACAATGTCTTGGACACCTCTCCCCCGGCGGCTGTTAAGCAAGTCACTCCACAGCTTGAGGCTCGAGTCCATTGAGTGCTGTCAAAATATCTGCAGTCAACCACAACAGGGCTTGTCTTCTTCCAAGGGTAACATGCTGATTCCGTCTGGACACCATGCTACACTGCCCTTGGTGAAGCACAACGACTTGGTCTCCTCACCCCAACGGCTCCAGACAGCGACCCTGTGGCTGAAAGCCTAGTTCTGGCTATAACTGAGACCAGGAGGCTCCCCCACCATCCGTCCCTGGTCTCAATGTCCAAAGGAGGGGTCTTGTGATCACAAGAAAAGTGACAATGATGGCCACTTGCTATTTGACTCTAAGCCTCCATCGACTCAGGCAGCGGCATACTGTGCATCTCCTTCCTTTTCTCCACCAGCGAGCAACTCACTGATGGTGTAGACTTGCAGTACTTCACGTCCTTAATGTACAGCAGGATCTTGCGATCATCAGAAGTACGATTAAGTAGAACAGTAGCACCTTTTGCTAACCTCGTTGACCAGTCGCGCCACCATCTTGCCAAGATTTTAGGTTACTTATCGAATCAATGCAAATACCTATGAAGGTAGAGGCACTACAATGGTTTCTTTGTAATGGCAGCTATATGTTGGACTCAGGAAAGATCCTCTGAAATAATAACACAGAGGAACTTTAAGTTGCAAACCCTCTCCACCTCTGATCCCCTGATGGGGGCTAGCTCAAGGGTCTTCCGTTACCTCCTCCTGAAGTCAGTAATCAAATCCTCGGTCTTGCTGACATTGAGTGGGGAGTTGCTACTGTGGCACCTTTCAGCCAGATTTTCAATCTCCCTCTTATATGCTGAGGGATTTGGCCAACAACAGTGGTGAAGGAATACAAACGAAAGGTGAGGAGGAGAATACAATTGGAGGAGCACAGATACTTTAGAGGATGGTAGGACTGGAAGAACTCTTTGATATAAGGCATAATTCGAGTATAATGTTGTTGTAGCCCATGAGGTCTAATCTAACCATGCCATAACTGAAACCTTGCAGGGCATAAGATTTCAGATAATTTTAGGTACTAATCATTAATTTATTGAGTGCTAATGTCAAATTAGGTCTTCTGTGAAATAAAAACATAAAAATGGACAGAAAGAACTTCAAAAATAGCAGTAAGATGGCTTTCTCTCAGGCATGCTAACACAGGACCTGTGTGGTTGCCAATGAGATAAAGCCCAACGGAATGTAACTGCCAGCGTTTGACTGAAAAGATCAAAAAGATTAGCTTTATTTGTCATGTACATCTAAATATTGAAACATACAGTGAAATGTGTTAGTTACATCAACGACCAACATAGTCCATATATGTGATGGGGCAGCCCGCAAGTGTTGCCCTGCTTCCAGAAACAACATAGTATGCCCACAACTTACCAACACTAACCCATGTCTTAAGAATGTGGGAGGAACTCTGAGCACCTGGAGGAAACCTACGCAGTCATGGGGTGAACATGCAATCTCTTTACAGACAGTGACAGGAATTGAATCCAGGTGCTATAATAATGCGATGCTAACTGCTATTATAGCACCCGTGTGACTGTGTAGCAACCATGGAAGGCTGTCACTGCACTGTATCAATATGGAAGCAAGAAAGGGCACTCTTGGATTTACTTTAAAGTACAGGTGCAAGAAATGCTAATTATCAGAGCCAAGTTTTGTATGGTCAGCAGTAAATGTCTGAAACATTTACAGATCAGAGAAGCAAAACACTGTAGACACTGGAAAACTGAAATGAAAACAGTGAATAGTGGACATGAGCAAAGTGCACAAAGTGCTGGAGGAACTCATCAAACCCAGCAGCATCTGCAGAAAAGAGGAAACAGTTGATGTTTTGGGATGAGACCTTTCATCAGGACTGGAAAGAAAGAGGAGAAGTCTAAGTAAGAAGGTGAGAGAGAAGAAGGAAGAAGTATAAGGTAGCAGGTGATAAGTGAAACTGGAAGAGGGGGAGGAGTGAAGTAAAGAGCTGGGAGGTTGATTGGTGAATGAAATAAAGGGGGAAATCGGATAGGAGAGGATAGAAGACCATGGACAAAAAGGAAGGAGAAGAAGAACCAGAGGAAAGTGTTGGATAGGCAAGGAGATAAGGTGAGAGAGGGAAAAGGGGATGGGGAATGGTGAAGGAGAAAGGGTAGGCCAGAATTACCAGAATTACCAGAATTACCAGAATTTTGAGAAATCAATGTTCATGCCATCTGGTTGGAAGCTACCCAGATGGAATATAAGGTGTTGCTCCTCCAACCTGATTGTGGCAGTCGAGGAGGCCATGGATTGACATGTCAGAATGGGAATGGGAAGTAGAATTGAAATGGATGGCTATCGGGCAGACTGAGCATTGGTGCTTGGCAAAGTGGACGTGAAGACATCAAGGAAAAGAGGAATACTGGTAATAATTACTTCCCACTATTAATCTTCCTTGAGAAAATGGTGGTGATACACCACAAACCACTGAAGTTCTTTTGGTGAAGGTATAACAACTGAGCTTTGGGAAGGTTTCAGTCAGTGACAATCAAATAATGGCAATGTAATAAGTCAATACAGGGAGGTAAGCATGCAGATGGTGGTGTGCCCTTGCTCCTCCTGCCCTTATGCATCTTAGTGCTTGATGTCCAAGATATGGGTGGTACTCTTGGAGTATCTGGACAAATGCCAGCAGTGTATTTTGTAATAAATAATACTTGTTCTGCAGGATCTATGAAAACTGCTGAAAATTTGCAGCAGTAGAATCTCTCTCTCAGAATCAAGGTCTTATATGCTTCCTGAAGACACAGCATTCACCATGAGACAATTCATTTCTGATCCACGACAGTCATTTTTTGAAAGACCTGGATAATAAAAAGAGTCCTGGTGAGTCCATGAGGGAAGTCAACAAACCTGTCAATTCGCAGTGGCTGAGATGTCACCTAGCCCTCACTTAATTAAGTAGGTGAAGTAACTTCTTTGCAAATAAAATGTCTGTGTGACCTCTTGCAATGGTGAGCAACAAACTGGGAGGTATAAGAGGGATCTAGTGCATCTTCTGGGAAAGATCTCATGGCCAGGATTCTGGGAAGGGATATGATGTTGACCTCAGTGAAGAGAGCAGAGCAGATCAGGTCATTGCCAAAGGTCTCATACAGAATGTCGTATACACAGTATTTGTGATGACATGAACTTGCAAACACGTTCCTCATTGGAGAGATCAAGATGGGTTAAGTCTCCATGAAATAAGGCTATTAGCAAATGGAAATTTTCCAATGACCCCAACCTACCTGATTGACCAAGCATAGCATAGTAGTGCTTGCAATAGTGGAGTACTGCAATCAGTGTTACTACAGAGGCATTCGTTGAAGGAATAGCTAAATAATGGTGAAAATTATTCATTGCAACACACTTTAAACAGTTTATAGTATGTTGTGATGATGCCCAGCCAAAACTTCCACCATCAACTGAGTAAGTGGTGAGAAATTTAATACAGCATCACCTTCTGAAGTCTCTCCGAAGTTTTGTCAACACATCTGGGTGAGCACACGGGGAGAGAGCATACTCGACCACTGCTACTCTCCCTTCCACAACACATACAAAGCACTCCTCCATCCGCCGTTTGGAAAATCGGATCACTCCTCCATCTTATTGCTGCCAAGGTACAGCCAGAAGCTGAAACAAGAGGCCACTGTTGGTCTGACCATTCGGTCCCCTTATGACAGGACTACTTTCATGACGTCCACTGGAATGACTTCCATGATGAGGGTGTCTCCAAGTTCATGGAAGGGGTCATGAGCTTCATCCGGGAGAGCGTTGAGGATGATGTCCCCCAGAAATCAGTCAGGGTCTATGCAAACCGGAAACCCTGGATTGACATTTCCGTTCAAACAGCAATTAACGCGCAACACCTTGCTTACTTTGCTAGTGATCAACAGGAACTCAAGAAATGTGGTTAAGATCTGCGTAAATTCATCAAGGCAGTGAAACAACAATACAAGGACAAGATCTAGAAAGAGCTCTCTGCTAACAACACACGCAGCTTATGTCACACACTGTCGCAGAGTTCAAAGCTAAATGCGGTGGAGTTTCCAACATTGCTGCCTTGCTCCCAGATGAGCTATATCTTTTTTACACTCGATTTGAAGTTGGCAATATTGAGCCACCGAAGAGACCTGGAGCTTGGTCATCACTTGAGGCTGAAGTACACAGGTGTTTCCAACAAATGGACAGTCACAAGGGTTCGGGACAGGACGGCCTCCCATGGCAGGTACTCAGAGTGTGCGCGGCACAACTGGCAGGTGTGTTTACAGACATCTTTAATCTCTTCTTCCCCAGTGTAGAGTGCCCTCTTGCATTAAAATGTCCTACATTGTTTCTGACCCTAAAAAGACCAAGGTAACATGTCTGAAGGATTGGCGGCTTGTCACACACACCTGAATAATAAGCAAATGCTTTGAGAGGCTGGTCAAGGACTACATCTGCAGCTTGCTACCACCCACACTGGACCGCCTACAATTCACCTAGGGACACAACTGATCGACAGATGACACAATAGCCACAGCTCTACACACGGTCCTTACAGGTCTGGAGAAGAAGGATGCATATGTGAGAATGCTGTTCTTGGACTACAGTTCAGCTTTCAACACCATAATTCCCTCCAGGCTCGACAAGAAGCTCAGAGACCTTGGCCTTCACCCTGCCTTGTGTAACTGGGTCCTGGACTTCCTGTCAGATCACTGGCAGGTGGTAAGAGTGGGCTCCCTCACCTTTGCCCCTCTGACTCTCAACACAGGAGCCCCTCAAGGCTGTGTCCTAAGCACCCTCCTTTACTCTCTGTATACCCATGACTGTGTCGCCACCCACATCTCCTATCTGCTAATTAAATTTTCAGACAACACTACACTGTTTGGCCTAATCTCAAATAATAATGAGGCTACAGAGAAGAAGTCATCACCTCGACACAGCAGTGTCAAAATAACAACCTCTCCCTCAGTGTCGCAAAAACAAAGGAGCTGGTTGTGGACTACAGGAGGAATGGAGACAGGCTAACCTATTGACATCAATGGATCTGGGGTTGAGAGGGTAAACAGCTTTAAGTTCTTCGGCATAAACATCACCGAGGATCTCACGTGATCTGTACATACCGGCTGTGTGATGAAGAAAGCACAACAGCGCCTCTTTCACCTCAGACAGTTGAAGAAGTTTGGTATGGGCCCCCATATCCTAAGAACTTTCTACAGGGGCACAAATGAGAGCATCTTGACTGCCTGCATCACTGCCTGGTGTGGGAACTGTACTTCTCTGGATCGCAGGACTCTGCAGAGAGTGGTGCGGACAGCCCAGCGCATCTGTAGATGTGAACTTCCCACTATTCAGGACATTTACAAAGATTAAGAGGGCCCAAAGGATTTTTGAGGACCCGAGTCACCCCAACCACAAACTGCTCCAGCTGCCACCCTCCAGGAAATGGTATCACAGCATAAAAGCCAGGACCAACAGGCTCAGGGACAGCTTCTTCCACCAGGCCATCAGACTGATTAATTCATGCTGATACAATTGTATTTCTATGTTATATTGACTGTCCCGTTGTACATACTATTTATTACAAATTGCTATAAATTGCACATTGCTCATTTAGAGGGAGACGTAACATAAAGATTTTTACTCCTCATGTATATGAAGGATGTAAGAAATAAAGTCAATTCAATTCAATTCAAATGCAACCATATTTGAAGTGAGACAGTTCTAAGGCAGTCACAGTGTGGACATTTGGGCCTCAGTTTACAGTATGATGATAAAACAGAAATGAACCCTGTACATCTAGATGCATGCATAATAGTGGGGAAATGTGCTTTATGCAATTAGATACATGCTTGAATGCAGGAAAAGATTGGGCATTCTAAGGTTTGCACAGGTATTTTATGTGCATTTTCACCCAGAAATAATCCCAGTGCAATCTACTCTGGGCAAAGTTGAAAAATGGATCATGTTTGAAAAACTGAAAAAAAAGTATTGTGTGATCAACTTCTTCATTATTTGAGACAAATCCAGAGCTAAATCCCCATAGTCAGACTGGAGTAAAATGGATGGAGAATTCACCATGAAAATGTTTCTCACTCACATTATAAATCTTTTACAAATGTAGTCTCAGTCAACAGAACATCATAAATAAAACAGTTTCCAAAAAAGCAAAGAAATCTGAAAACATATGTGTCTCAACACAGGAAAGAGTAAAACTTGTCTCTAAAACAGCTGGAGACATACGTTTGTAGTACTTTGCATGATAAAGAGTCAAGCCTTAAACATGCACAGAAGATCCTTACGTTCCTGCTATTTCTGGGGAGATACCTTTGGGATCCCCAGGGAACAGCATGTATGCAAGACAGTGGCAAGTAGATTTCCTGAGGAATTTCAAGTCCTATCGGCTTTGTTTGATATCTTAAAATTCTTCTGTAACAACATCTATAAATTGCAGTTACAAAAAAAATCACAAATTCTTTAACTACATATGAAAGTGTTTTTGAGAGGCTGTGTCTTGTTATTTATATTTTATGTCAAACAGAAGGTTCACTCAATATTATTGAATTGATTGATATATGTTGCAGTTAAGTAAATGAAATTCAATACAAGGGAATTCTTAGGAATATTCTCCAGGAATTTTATGGAACAGATAACAAAGTGGAAAAATTATTTCTCTACATGTATCTGTGATGTAGTTTTTTAAGGTGCATATGAAGTAAAACAAATGAATGTTTTAATCTTGTTCAGTAAATATAGATATTTATTAAAAATCCTGAATTTTCATATGAAGGAGGATTTTTCCATATGGCCTAAAGGTTTTCTGCTGTAAAGTTTTAAAATAACTCCATTCCTTGGCATTTTTCATTAGTTTCTCCAGCGGTTAGCACGTTTTATTCCAATAGAATTTTGCTGAAGAAACATCCTGGTGAAACATATTTAGTTCATTCTTTTGGCCATTATTCATTCATGCCAAATATCAGTTTACTGGTACAATTTAGTTAATGTCATGAATCCTGTACATTGACAAGAACTGTTATATCTTTGATCTACTTGTATTATCTGCAGTGTCATTAACATTAACTCTTAGGAATTAAATATAGACACAGAAGAATTTGTGTAAGGGTCAAGTTTGTAGTCAAGCAAATAAATTGGATTTAAGTGTATTACAGTCATAATCTTTCCCCCTCTCCAGACAGCCTCAGTACATTCTGAAATGAGAATGTGTTCTCAGACAAAGCTTGACCTCAGGGAGTAGGCTGCGGAAATCTGGATTTTCAATAACAGAAGACAATAAAGCTTAGACTTTCAACCAGCTGCAATATGGAACAAATATAAGGAGCTTAGTAACTAATAAAAGAAAAGGGTCTTCCAACTCATATTTGAAGAGTAAGACCCCAATAGAACACTTCATAAAGATCATAATGGGCAGCATGTATCAAAAGATGCAATGTACTACTTTGACCAATTCTCTGACAATTGTCTTCTGACGCTTTGGATATTGAGGTGCCTGATATTTATTTCCTTTGGGTGTTTTATCGTCATAATCGACATCTACTTATTTTGATGTGTTATACACAACATATTTGTTTGATAGGATTCTCATACAAATACATGGGCACAAAGCACATTTTGTTAACAACATGAGAATATTGTGTAGCTATGTTTTCCTCATAAGAAGAACATGAATCTTGTTATTGACATTTAAATGATGATGTACTGGCCAAGTTTTACTCTTATTACTTTTTTGTGCTCATCAAGATGATGGATGTTAATACTGGCAGGTTAAACATACTACATCAAAAATCAATTGAACAGCATCAAGCATTTTGAGACCAGCTCCATCAGGTCCAACCATGAGCTTCAGTACCAACTTTATAGAAGAACTTCAGTGTGGCCATAGCCTATTAGACTAAATGAGGTAAAATGAGGATGCAGGATCCCTATAGAGAAGAAAAGGAGATTAGTTCCATTATTCTAACCAGGATTTAAATTCACATCCCAAAACTGAAATCCTCATTTTCTCTCTGATTATGCAAGGTGTGACGTTGACCTCAGCTACTGCTTCTCACAGCTGGAGCTTTTGTCTCCCTTAGGTATGTATTGTCTCTGATCAGCGTTTCTGCTATACCGTGATGTGTCATGAACTTCACAGATGGGCAGATTATAAAGATGAATGACACTCCATGAGATTGTATCTATCTTCCAACTTCCAGATGAAGGGACTCAAAATGTTGACTGTCCCTTTCCATTCACAGACCTACAAATTTCTTTGAGCAGTTTGATCTTTGCTCCAGAATCTAGTATCAGCAGCGTTTCCAACTTCCTGTGTCATTTTGTTGCTTTGCCATCAAATTAGTTTCACCATTTTTATGTAACTAATGAAGGTAATGCTTTTAGAATTTATTTTAATTTTCACAATATTATATTATCACTTAAACATGAATCAGAGTACGCAGACTTCAAGAAAAATAGAATTCAAATGTCAAGTCATTCATTTTTAGCATGGCTTCCTCCATTCTTTTTTCTACCACTGAAGGAACCAGGATATGTTCTATTTATGAGCTCTTCCACAAAGTGTCTAAAAATGACAACTTGCCTAATGACTTCTGCTTCATATCAGCTCAGCAAATAGTTTATAGTCATGCATCTAAGATTGGGTATTCAGAGATTAGGCAGTATGATATGCTGTTCCATTTCACTGTGACCTTCCAACATTCCTAAAAGTATTTGTTTTATGTGATTTGTCTGTTCCTCACATGTAGTTTTTGTTAAAATGTTCATTATATATTTATTCCAAAGTCCAAACAAGTTGACAATTTGAATATTTTTTAATATTTGAAAAAATAACATTTGCAAACATTTCGTCAGAGTACAAGGAGACAAATGAAACTCTTGCAAATGGATTGTCAAGAACAGAGAACTCTACTCAACCATCAACCACACAAGCAGCACATTTTCTGAGTTATTTCCAATTTTTTAAATATTTGTTTTGATTCGTTATAAATATCATTTTGAATAAGGAAAGATACCGCGTTCATTTAGATTTACTTCACATGCACATCCTGAAGCTCACCTTAATAATTAATATCCAATAACTTCCTTGTAAGCCACATTCACTTTTTAAATGGTACTTCAGTGGGATATTGGCAATAAATGGATTAAATAGACATAGTATGATTCTGGATAGACTACATACATTAACTGATGATGGGTACATTTGTAATTAACAGCAATAGATAGTGTCTGTGACAAGACAGTTATTGAGCCATTCACCTCAACATGAGCAGTTGAAAAAAAAGAAAGAATATTGGATATACTTGTAGTTATCCCTAACATATAGTTTTACATTTTTCACATTAACTTTTTCTGTTATATTCTGGACAACAATTATTCCTTTTAAAGTTACACCTTGCTAATGAAAAGTGAAACTCCAATTATTGTTTGCAGTTGGAACTTTATACCCGTGGAGTATTTTCAGTTACCTTATGATGGCTTTTGATTTTTATGCATTGTGTACAGAGATATAAAACAAGACAACAGCCACTGTTGCTCTCTTTTTTATTTCTGGAGTACATGTGATGTATCTGTGTTTGTGCATTGGGTGTCAAACTGTGGTGTATTGGCTTACAATCAATCATTATTAAAATTAATCCAATTGACTTAAGTGATTCTCAGCCAGACCATATTTAGTGTATAAACACTGAGAATATTTTTGCAGTATTTTCTTTTATGATATGCCTTCACTACAGTTAATATGAGTAACCTAAGGCAAGTTTCAAAACACGTAAAATATTGAACAAAAACAAATAAAACTCTAATTAGAAAACTTTGATTTCTGACAGTCTGTGAATGCTTGAATACGACCTCGCTATTCTTCTTTTGAGATATTTATTTATTTTATTTCTTATTGTAAGCTATAATAAATTTTGCCTTGCACCATGCTGCTGTCACAAGCCAACAAATTTCACAACATGCTGTATGTCAGTGATAATAAACTTAAGTATTTCAAATCCATAGGCTTGACTTATTCGAAAGTAACTGCTTTTTAATACATTTAAATGTATTAGAGAGGAGATAAGAGCTTGGAAAGGTGATGGGAACATAAAGAAATGTGTAGGAATTACTTCACTGTACTACTAAATGTTAAAATTGTTTCAATTGGTTTTCTATGTATGCTGCACACTAGAGAGTGATTTTACAAGTCGAACATGTTTATGCTTTTAAAATTATATAACCCATCATGTGAAACACCTGATACCAACAGTGAAGTACCTGCTATCAATAGTACCATACACTTAATTCCTTTAAGTTTGAGACATTATAAAAAACATGTTTGTATAGGGTTTTAAAAATAATAACAAGTGAGTAGATATTAAACCATGTTGAAAAAGTTAGCAGAGCGAAACTGCCCAAATATATGCACCTTGAGAATTACTTCATTTAAACATGAAATAATTTGTGGAGAAGCTGAGGAATTTGAGGGGAGTGTTCCATACAGAGGTGTCTTAATAATAATGATGGGATGAATTATGTGTAGTTGGAGTCAGAGCCAAACATTCAAAGGCACATAAGGAGATTCAGAGAGTTGTCAAGGTGGGCTGGAGAGAGTTTTAATATAGAATTGGAAATGAGAATGTAAATTTGTCAGTGCATAACATGTCACTATTAATTGATGAGGTTGTCTAATGGGTTAATGTGTGATTATGCAAAACAAAATGAGGATTGTGGACAAAGCAAATGGGAAGCATTTGAAGGGGCCACTGAATATATTCACTCCGGAGCGAACATAAGTAGAGCTATGGATCTTACCAGTGGAAGGGAGAACTTATTGCTTGAGCAGATTTTGCATATTCTCATTGAAACTTCATTTTTCAATGATCATGGATTAAAATTACATTGTTGGTTTCAATAAGCAAAACATAAGAGTAAGCAGAAAAGAATAAGAATCTGCATCAGGTTTAATATCACTGGTATATGTTGTAAAACTTGTTGATTTTGCGGCAGCAGTACAATGCAATACATGGTAATAAAGAGAGAAAAGAACTGTGAATTTCTGTAAATATAAGCATAATAGTTAAATTAAATAAGTAGTGCAAAAAAGGAAATTTTAAAAACAGAGGTAATACTTATGGGTTAAATGTCCATTCAGAAATCATATGGCAGAGGTGAAAAGGCTGTTCCTGATTTGTTGAGTATGTGCCTTTACGGTTCTGTACGGTAGCAATGACAACAAGGCAAGACCTGGGTGATTGGGTCCTTAATGATGCATGCTGCCTTTTTGAGGCACTGCACATTGAAGATGTCCTGCATACGGTGGAGACTAGTACCTTTGATGGAGCTGACTAAATTTTCAACTCTTTGCAGCTTACTTCGACCCTGTGCAGCAGTGCAGTAGCACCACGCCCCGTACCAGATGGTGATATAACCAGTTAGAATGCTCTCCATGGCACAACTGTAGGAACTTACAAGTGTTTTTGGTGACATACCAAATCTCTTCAAACTCCTAATGAAATATAGCCAATGTGTTGCCTTCTTTGCAGCTGCATCGATATATTTGATCCAGCTTAGATCCTCAGAGATATTGACATCTTGAAACCTGAAATCACTCACTCTTTCCATTTCTGATCCCTCATTGAGGACTGGTGTCTATTCCTTCGCCTTACCCTTTCTGAAGTCCACAATCAATTGTTTGGTCTTACTAACACTGAATGCAAGGTTGTTGCTATGACACCGTTCAACTAACTGATGTATCTTGCTCCTGTACACCCACCCAAACACTAGAATTTTCTAATCTATAATGAACTAGAGAACTCTTTTTAGCAAATCCACCACCGCTTATTCTTTTGTCATTGTCTGACTTAAATATCCTAGTTTATAAATGATTTTAAAAATCCCAAAATGTTTATCATGTTCATACTGACAAGTCTATGTTGGGCACTGATTCACCTACAGCTGACCATTTATCACACAACAGTCTTTCCATTACATGTCTGTTCAGTTCAATTGGATCATAATATTTAATAATTCCAGAACATTTAAACTAACCTATTCCATTAATTAGTAGATATATATCATCCTGCAGTAGTCTTCAATTAGTTTTATCAGTTGCATGCCCAAGGTTTAAGTAGTGGTATATTCCACATACATACTAAATTATTTTAACCATGTCTTATTATTACTTATCACTATAACCATCTACTATTTCTATGGCACAGTAAATCATTTTAAAACCCTGCACATGCCCAATAATTGAACGGCAGAAGACCAAATTACATAATTAATCTTTGATAAGCTATTTACATGTTCAAAAATTGCAATATTCCACAGAGCACACTGTTTCATGTGGTGGACGGAGTTGCGAAGGAAAGAATTATGTCAGCAGATCTACAGTATGTATCAGAGCTATAGAGCATTTTGCAATAAAGAAATTGTAGACTGAAGAAAGACTGTGGTTCCCTGAAACTCATGTCTACTATGTCTCAAATTTTAAAAAAACCTCTCAATTCTTGTGAGTCTGTGGACAAGTAATTAACTAAAGTATGAACCAGAATTATTTCCTTGCAACTTGGGTTCTACATTACATTTTTTTTTTGCTATCACGTAATAGGAAAGGTGACTATATTTGCTTCAGTCTGTATTTTCATGCACACTGGAAATATAAAGACACTTACTAAAGTTTTGAAAAGAAGTGCTGACAAATATTTAGTAATGTTTACAGTGTAGATGACCTGCAGCACTCTGACTGTCATATGGGCAGAAGAGAGCCTTTTAAAGAAATCCAAAAGATCATGCATCAGTAAGTAAAATTCTTCGATATTTAACCAATTGCTATAAACATCTTACAGCAACTGAAATGAAGAATGGAAAATCAACGAGAGATAAAGATATAAGCTGAAATATTATAAAGAAATCTTACATTATACTATTTCGCCTGCTTTGAGAATCATGGTATTCTTAGGAAGTATTCTCTGAGGAAATTGAACACCGCACATAAAATTAGTTTATCAGGGTCAGAGCGGTGTTCAGTCATATTTATGGTTTAATATGCTGTAATATATCATTTAATAAGACTTAATATTTCTGAAGGTATTTACATTGAGAATACATGTATGAATTTGAATTTCTTGTTATGCTGCTGATTTCAAGAAGTTCTCCCTCTGCATTACTTCAGTTGTGTACCCCGAGGAGCAGCACAGTTCCACCAACAATGAAATCTGGATTTCTGATTTGAAGTGCATTTGTCCAGGTTCCAAAAATTGTCACGTTCAAAGTGTAAACACACAATCATTGATAGCTTCACAGGCTTTATGACAGAAATTACAGCCCTTTGCTTTAGTTGTTTCCTATTGCAGAAAGGTATTTGGAATAAAATAAATGCTGAAAATATAAATTATTATGTGAATTCTTATTCTTGGATTGTACATGGAAGTAATTGTGATTTTTTTTTAATCCAAGTTTTGCCTAGTGCTCCAAGAACCCAATCTTTCCTACCTATTTCTGGCACTAAGAAATATTAGATTGACTCATTGATAGCATTCACATTTCTTGTTCAGAAAGCTGTAGGTTCAAGTTCCACATAGGATTTTAATGCCCCATCAACGACACAGTGCCTGCTTTATTACATACAGGCGTCTACCTAATAAAGCGGCCACTGAGAGTGTTTGTGATCTTCTGCTGCTGTAGCCCATCCACTTCAAGGTTTGAGGTGTTGTGCATGCAGAGATGCTCTTCTGCACACCACTGTTGTTACGCATGATTATTTGAGTTCCTGTCAGCTTGAATCAGTCTGATCATTCTCCACAACATCTCTCATTAACAATGCAATTTCACCAACAAAACTGCTACTCCCTTGATGTTTTTTTTTGTTTCTCTCACCATTCTCTGGAAACTCTGGAGACTTTTGTGCATGAAAATCCATGGAAATCAGCAGTTTCTACAATACTCAAACCACCCTGTCTGGCACCAACAATCATTCCACGGTCAAAGTCACCTACATCACATTTCTCCCCCATTCTGATGTTTGGTCTGAACAACAATTGAACCTCCTGACCATGCCTTTATGTTTTTGATGCATTGAGATGCTACCACATGACTGGCTAATTAGATATCTGCATTAACCACCATATGTAAGGTATACCTAATGAAGTAGCCACCAAGTTTAGGTCATCATTTCAGTGCAGTGCTGAGGGAATGAAGCATTTTCCTTCAAGTAAGCTGTTAAAGAGGATCTCAATTTCCTATTCAGGTGGATGTAAAAGATTGTGACTTTTAACAAAGAGAAACTGGAGAATTTCCTGATTGTCTTTCCTGGTACTTCCTCCTGTGAACAACATGAAGTAATACTTAGCTGCTACCTTCATGGTCACTCAAATAATGTCAATGGAAAGAAAAGGAATGGAGGTCCAAAAGGGTTTGAAAATATAACAAAACTAGATGGAATACTCTTTTTCACTTGGTGAAAACTAAAACCTGTGTTACTTCATCAGCTTTAAGTGACCTGAGGGTGTGAAATGGCAATATATAATTGCAAGTTTTTTCCATTTAATATCCTTCCAGCTAGTAAGAAATTCAAGTTCTACACCACATTTAATGATGCAGCTTGCGTCTTTTTTTTTTGAGAACAGGATGCCAAAACATAAAAGAAGACTACTTTCCCTCATCAGTGCCAGTGAATGGGTAAATTTTCTCCACATTCTTATTTCCATACATTTCGGTGCTGTTTGGAATTGTCAGATTTATCCGAATGTGATCCTTTGTTTTATACAGCTAGTGAGGTTTTCTTCAGGCTGAATAAAGAAACCTTCAAATGGCTTGCCCAGTTTTCCATTCCTGCCACCCAAGTGCACTGCCAGTGTCAACCCATTCTACCACCGGCACTGATGTGCCCATGAAATGGGTGGGGGCATCCTCAGTTTTCCTCACATCACAGTTTTGGAACTTAGGCTATTCTGAGAGATTTCTTGCTTTGAACAACTTTGTTAAAGTTTTCAATAAATGTGGGTTAATTTCAAGTTGATTTAATTGAACAATATTTTACCACTAAGATTTCCCAAAGGTGTGCCATTTTTCAGTACTAAACCATGTTTTCCATTTCATTATTAGTTTATTACATTATTATTTTTTCACATGATGTACTTTAAAATATGTTAGGAGATAATTAACATAGATTTGCCTTTCTGTGCTCAGCTGTTCAGAATTTTTGAATCTGTAGATGTATCATAAATTTATATTAAGACAGCAATACAATACCTATTTGACAACATGATTTGATCAGTAAAGCTGAATTTAATCATTCTTAATGTCATCTCTCATTAACAATAATAGTTCCAAATTGAAAATCAAACATGCAAATATTCCCAATAATGAATCAAAAGGAAAGAAAATCTGAAATATTGTTCCTCAGAGGCAATCTGAATAGACAACATATTCAAAAGCTGATATGCTAGTGAACTGTGTTCACAGATCTCTGTTTGAACTAGCAGCTTTATCTATTATGAGTTTTCAATTTTTACTGCATTATTTGCTAAAGCTGTTGTGAGAGATAGTGGAATTTCATCAAAGGAAGGGTAGAAAATCAGAAAGCTGATCAACTATGACAGTTCCCTCACTTCTGTGAAGCATGGGAAGAGCTGGGGGAGTATGTGGCCCAAATATCCTTTCATTCAGAAATTGACATTCCATAGGGATGACGAAAGAATTTTTTTGTTAAAAACTAGGAGAATTGGTAAAATTCAACTCAAAAAGATCGATTCAGAAGTTAGGTTAACTTGTTTGAGCTCATGTGCTTCAAGCAGTCTTCAACAGGTTTTACATAGCAAAATGGTTGAATTCTAATGAATACAAACCTTTGGCAATTCTTTTTCTTTTTACAACTAATTAAATCCCAAGGTTCATATCTAATCTCTTGTTACATCTTCATCTAGAGGCTCTGATTATATGCACCCCCAGGACACTCAGTAACAAGAAACAGTGTTTGAACAGGCACCTAATTCATTGGGAAAATTATTGGATTTATTATAGCTTTCTCCCCATCAATGCCTCTGATCCTCTCTGCTCTGTTCTTGCTGATCCTCCCATTGACGTTCACTCCATGATGTGGATGCTTTTTATTTTCCCTTTATGTCTTTGACATCTTTTTTACCAGCTCTAGTCTCGTGCCTTCAATGCTTGTGCCATTGATACCTCTCATATCTCAGCTACCCTGTAAATTTCTCCTTTTTTCTTCACTATTAAGCTCTCAAGAGATTAAATCTACCCAGTGCACTATACTCCCAAGGCTAGGGATTTGATTCAGAGGAGCCTATTGAAGAAATGGCATTTTTTCTATGTCACATCAATTCACAGTGATAGGGATTCATTAGACATCTAATTAAACTGTTGCATAGCATTTAATTCATTGAATCCATTCGGAGTGGGGGAGGTGTATGTGAGGGGGACTAACTACCAACAGCTTACATCTATGAGGGCAGTAGGTGTTTCGTTAGCTCTGTTGGTAAAGTCATGCATTAAGGCTTACTTATGACTGGTTGCAGAACAAGACAATTTACAGAAATCTCCGCTGTTAGTGGAAGGGTACATGCAAAAGGTTAATACTGATTTGTTTCACTGGTCTTCTAATGAGTAAAATTAAATAAACCTGTTTATAATAATGGTCTGTTATTTTTTTTCCCAAATTTTTATGTCCATGAAATGACAGATGATGTCTAATATAGTCACAAAATTTAATTGCTATTAAGCAGGAACTGTGTGAGGTCCGCTTTTAAATGCTTTAAAAGATGCAGATCACACTGTTGTCTTTATTTGAAGTGTTTTCGATTATACTAATTACATGTTGCAGAGAATCTGACTCCATTGCCAAATAGCTGTACATGCATGTTCAAACTTGCTTTTAGGTTTGCTTGCATGCAAACATACCTGTCCCCTCAATCCTACTCCATCACTTATTAAGATCATGGCTGATCTGATTATAACTTCAACCCCAGATTCCCACATATTCATGATGAATGTCTCAGACATTTGCTTATCATTAACTTAAACATATTCAATCTTCTGCTTCTGCTGTTCTTTGAAGAAGAGATTTCCAAAGACTTGACTCTCCAATAGAACAAATTTGGCTTTATCTCTTGACTGTAATGGATGACCTTTATTTTAAAACAATGACTTTGGTTCTAGATTCTCCCTCAAGGGTGAGAGTTTCCACATCCACCCTGTTTAAGGACACCCCACCACCCATGATCTTACATATTTTAATCATATCTTCTCTCATTCTTCTAACTCCAGTAAACACAAGCTTCACCGATCGCAACTTTTCTCATCAGACCAACTCTCCCACTCCAGGTATCAGATTACTGGACTTCCCTGAGTTTCTTTCAACACATTAATATCCTTCCTTTAGAAAGGAGACTATACACTGCTCAAGATAAGGCCTAACCAATGTCCAATACAACTGAAATATAAGCTCCCTGCTTTTGAATTCAATTCCTTAGCTATCAAACATTAACATTCTGGTACCTTTCCCCATTAGCTGTCAGTCTATAAATCTTATCCATCCGCCACTCATACTCAGTTTGTGGCTCTAATTACGATGCAGTGAGAACGAAAAAGCAAGGGGATCCAAGTCAGTCTTGGCACCAAACCTAGGAACCGTATGAAGAGATTGCACTCATAGCAACCCTGCACCAAGCTGTTGGTATGAAGCTTCCACTTTGTGTAAGCTTGTTCAGTGGTCTCTGCTGGTCGGGATCAACCATGGATGTTGCTTCCTAGCTGTCTAGATACACAGGCTGGGGCAGTACAATATTGGAGAGCAAGCTGTTACCCATGGAGCAAGCTCCCCCTCTCCACGCAGCTGATGAACCCAAAGAGATGGCAGAGATCAATACAGCTTGGCATCAGCAGTGTCACAGGAGTTGCCAGTCGGCACTGAACTCAATGTAGCTCCGCCTTAGGGACTCCAGGTCGAGTAGTTCACTCTTGAAGCCTCATGGCAGCAGAGGTTTGGGATCAGAGTTTTCCTTCTCCTAGATGAGCTGCCAACCACAGCTGACAAGCTCCATATGCCCAAAGTGACTGATTTTAAGGCACCAATATCCTGCCTTTATCCCTTCACCTCTCAGTAGAAATGGCTCTCCCAGGCTTGGTAGCTAAGTTTGTTACACATATCTATAAAGGAAATGTAGCTTCTCAATCGCTTGTAATTTAAGTTCTCAGAACAGCTTTATTTCTCTTTCAGAACTTTAAAAAAATTAAAGGCTAATAAGAGGTAAATGTGATAAAATTAAAATAATGTGTAAAATTCTAGAAGGCCTAGACTGGTTTTTGATGCATGATAAATAAATTTCTGAAATGGGGTATTATTTTTATATGGAAATCTCTTAGGACTGTTGCAGACATATTCAACTTAATGTCACATTCCATTGCATTCTCAATGATTGTAAAGTTCTGCCCACATAGCTGAATGAGTCGATTTCACAAAACTTTGGAAAATAATGTTAATTTGCTTTGCACACAGTCTCTATTCTGTTCTTTTAATCCTGATTATAGATGAAAGCAAAGTACTTGTTTGCAAGATTTTAAAAATTAAAGATTTCCCTGATTTAGAAGTTGTGAACTTTTATTTTTTTGTAATGTGATCAGATAAATGATTGATTTTGTTTTGTCTTCAATGTTACTTTCTTGAGGAAATGTTTTTACTGAATATGATAGTCTGCGAAACTGATATTCTACCTGGCAGCATTGGCCTGGTTTTAATGAAATTACCTTTAAGGCTGAATAAAAGTAATTGTTTTAACCACACCCGGTTGGCACCCTTGCCCTGATTATGTGTGAGTGTGAGAAAGAAAGAGAAATATTCTTTGACTTTAAAATCAAGGTGGTGAAACCAACACAGCATACCCTGCTTGAAGGACCCACTATGCTTGGAATGTTGAAATCTATCCTCTGCCCCTCGCAAACCATAATATAAACTCATGCCAAGTAGGGGAACTTCTTTCAAGCTTTTATACGATCTCTCAGGATTATTCTGGCTATCCTTTCCTGAGCATTTCAAGCCTTGCAATTTTTTTTTAAGTTTGAAATGCATCTCCTCTCATTCTCCCAAACTTTAGAAAATAGAAGTTTATAGTATTCATTCTTCCCACATACACAACCCATAATCCACCATCGCTGCAACTAGGCTAGGGAATCTTTAATGCACTCTCTCCAAGACAACTATATCTTTTCTTTCCTAAGAAGACTCAAACTCTATACTGTACTCCATATGTGGCCTCACTCTCTGTAATTGTAGAAAGATAAATTTACTCCTGTACTCAAATTATCTCATAATGATGGCCAACAGAAAACTTGCCTTCTTAGCTGATGAGATTAATAATCTGTACAGAGCTGAATCAAGCTCAGAACAACTTAAAAACTATGGTAATTCTTATATCACAAAGGTTCTTTCACAAGGCTTTGATTCTTAATTTTTAGTGGCATATTCTGCATAATGAAAGTAAGTCCAAAATGTGATATTTCCATTAGGTCAGGATTTCGAGATATAAATACCATTGTGTAGGGATTGATTGTGTGTGGTCTCAAATTGTAAAACTGTGCATGATTTATCCACTGTACAACATTACTGCATAATTTTACATGCAAAAAACTTAATTTGCAAATCCAACATCCACTTGGACAAAAGCAAATCTTCAATGGACGTTTGAAAGAGTTCAATCACGTCTTATCCACCATGTTGATCTAGCATTTAAGAACAGTTGAAGACCCAGCAACCCAGATCTCAGTAACCCTCTTCTTCCTATTCATTTGCTACCCACCATTTCTTTCCCCAGCAATCTGAGTAGGATTTGGAAGTCTGTAGGCATGATGCTATCATTGCTTTCATGACAACTGTAATATCAAAGAAACAACTATTGAGCTTTATGTTTCAATGTTAACAGCTAGAATTAATCATTTAGAGAAATCATTAAATTTCAGTGGAGAACATGTATCACATTCTTAAGAAGAGCAGCATTTGTTTATTTTTCCAAAGGGAAAACTAAATTTATTCAGCAGTTGGCTGTTGTCAGAATGAAATGAACATCTCCCTGCTTGCACAGAAGGTTGGACAAACTGTTCTCTTTCCTTCTCTGTCCCTTTCTTAGAAACCTGTAGAATAGTGATTCATTTCATCATCCTGCTATGTGTATATTCCTTAATGCAAAGCAAATATTACAGAATGGGCAGCGGACAAGAGCTATCTTTGCCCAGAGCATAGAGAAGCACCGTCCATGTTTAGTGATATTTTTCTTGCAGATTTTGTGAGCTTCCATCTGGGGTGGGGGGGGGGGGGGGCAATCAAGCATTGTCTCCAGCTCCTATTCAGCGAATCTATCTCTCCTCCACCTACCTTGAAATAATCTCTAGATAATGAGTACTAACCACACGCTTTGATACAGCGCCTTGAGTGTAAGTAGGTGTCTCACATCACAAGGAAGAAAACCGTTTCTAATCCAGGAATGGACTGACTAGCAGATAATTTTTAATCCAGTGTTTAAAAATTGAGAATTTTATGGCAGGTTGAAAAGTTTCACTTTATGAAACAAATGCAGGACTAAAGAGCTAAGCAGTTTCAGTAATTATGGCCAAAAACAGGGTCAGAGAAGTAAGTCATTTATGGGGTGTTCTGGTACTGGAAAAAGTTGCACGGCGAGCGATCGCATTCCTGGACTGAGAGTCATAGAGCAGTCCAGCATGGACGCAAGCCCAAAGAGTCCATGTCGGCCACGTGCCCTTCCAGCCAATCACAATTCCCTGCATTTCGCCCATATCCCTCTAAGGCCCAGCCCTACATATACCTACCCAAGTGCTTCTTAAATAGTACTATTGTACCTGACTCACCCACTTCTACTAGCAGCTAGTTCCATATACTCCCCACCCGCTGCATGAAGAGATTGCCCCTCAGGACTCTTTAAAATATTTCTCCTAGTTTAGGACTTGCGTTACTGTTACTATCCACCTTATCTATGCCTCTCATAATATTAAACATTTCTATAAAGTCACTCCTCATTTTTCTAGGTATGTTCAAGGAATAAAGACCTAATCTAGCCAACTTCCCCCTATAACTCAGGCCCTTCAGTTCTAGTGACAGCCTTGTAAGTCTTTTTTGCACTCTTTCCATTTTAGCCACTTCATTCCTATAAAAGAGGAATCAAAACTGTACTCAGTGCTCTAAGTGTGGCTTCTGCAATGACTTAAAGAAGGGCAACATAATGTTCTAGCTCCTATACTCAGTCCCCTTACTGATGAAGGCGGTGTGCAAAATGCCTTTTTCACCATCCTATATATATGTGGTGCCACTTTCAGTGAATAATGCACGTGTACTCTGAGAGTGCTCATAGAGTCAAAGAGCACTACAGCACAGAACCAGGCCTTTCAGCCCATCTAATTCATGCCATTCTGCTTTATTGCCTTCTTCCATCAACCTGCACCTAGATGTAGCCCTCCATACCCCTCTCATTTATATACACATTCAAACTTCTTTTAAATGTTACAAATAAGTTCACATCTACTGGTTCTGCTGGCAGCTTGTTCCACACTCAAACCATCCTCTGCGTGTCCGAAAGGCCATCAAACTTAAACTTTAACTCTT
This sequence comes from Hypanus sabinus, assembly GCF_030144855.1. Classification (NCBI taxonomy): domain Eukaryota; kingdom Metazoa; phylum Chordata; class Chondrichthyes; order Myliobatiformes; family Dasyatidae; genus Hypanus; species Hypanus sabinus. The sequence goes on from NC_082727.1 coordinate 47,180,843, forward strand.
GGATGCTGTCTAGCCAGAGTTTAACCAATATTTTCTCTTTTTATGTAAGAAATGCAATAATACAGTTGACACTTGAAGTGCCAAAAACATCTGTAAAGTTTTCAGTGGTGTTCAAGGTATGGCTGTGAAATGTAACAGAGTAATTCTTCAGCCTTGGTGATGGTTAGGGTGTGAGGTTTCAAACATAGCTCAAGGTTGAATAAAATGCTAAGATTATAAATTGTATGCAGCTCAACAAAAAGGGCATGGAATCAGTTGGGAAGCAATGGAGTTTATGCACCGAACAAAGAAGATGTCTCTGCTTCTCTTTGTGTTGACCTGTAGGAAATTATGGCCCATTAAGGGCTTGTTGTCAAACAAGAATTGTGTCCTGTTCTCTGGGAAAGTGATAAAGATGTTTTTCCCTACGAACATGGCATCAGTGATTTGTTTTATGCAGATATGACTACAGACTAGATTATCAGGCTGCTGTCTCCTGTGGTGACCTGGATGATTCCTATTGCATTGACATTTAATACAGATGTGACCTTGACAATTGTTGATATTGTCTCCAAGTCATAGTCTGCCAGATGGCATAGTTCAGTCATTGCCAGAACAGTGAATAAAAGACAGCAACGAAAAGACTTCTGTAACAAACACAGGTGAAAATTACTGTAGTGAAAGCAAGGGTACTGCCAGGGGTGTTTTTAAAACTGAAAAATGTCTTCCATGACATGAAACCCTTTATCTCAAATTGGACTAAATGATTCACATTGCTCAACTGCATACAGTTAGTAACTGAAGAAGTTTTACTGAAGGAACATTCATAATTATAGGTCATTGATTAAAGTGGTGAACCCATTACACCGTAAGACAATAGGAAAAGAATTAAGCCATTCGGCCCATCGTGTCTGTTCCACTTACTCTCACTGAAGCTATTAATTTTCACTGAAGTTTCACATCAATTGTCATATTAAACATAATCTGTTTCATAACCTATTACCACCAGCTAATCACTCCAAGACATTTGTTTCAACCAACCTTGGGCAGAGCATTCCTCAGTTTCTTACCTAATAGAGTCAAAATATTCCAGGAGGACTCTTAGTAAGTGTCCATGCAAGGAAAATAGAACCTCCAGATATAAAGGCCTGAAACTCCAATTGTGTGGTGAACCAGTGCCAATCAACTTTGATCTTAAATGAAGTTCCTCTTATAGAGCTCTGTCTCTCTACCTCCTCCAGCATCAGGTTATCATCAGGTATTAGCTCAAAAGGATCCGAGGCTCACAGCAGCTGACATGTCACCTCACCTGAAGTACTGTGTAGAGTTTTGGTTATCCTTTTATAGGAAAGGTGTGGTTAAAATGGAAAGAATGCAGAAAAGATTTACGTCTCCAGGACTGGGGGGCCTGAGTTAAAGGGAGAGGTTGGCCAAGTTAGATCTTTATTCCTTGGAAAATAGGTAACTGAGAGGTGACTTTATAGAAATGGTTAATATTATGAGAGAAATAGATAAGGTTGATGTAACAACCCTGGTGTAGGGAAGTCCAAAACCAGGGGGCATAGATTTATGGTGACAGGAGAAAGATTTTTAAGGGACCCGAGGGGTAATCTTCTCATGCAGCAAGTGGTGAGTATGTGGAATGAACTGTTAAAATAAGTGGTTGAGGCAGGTAAAATTGTATTATGAGGGTGATTGATAAGTTTGTGGCCTAGGGTAGAAGGAGACAATTTTAGAAAACCTAGCACAGTTATTTTTCAACATAGTCCCCTCCTACATTTACACACTTAGTCCAGCGGTCGTGGAGCATACGGATCTTGGACCTCCAGAAAGTGTTCACAGCAGGGGTGATTGATAAGTTCGTGGCCTACGATAGAAGATGAGTTACACAGCTCTTGTTACATGCACGTGCAGTTCAACTCTTTGAGTGATTATGCAGAAAGTTTGAAGTTACTGGCTCATCAGTTAATAACTCATCAGGTGTGATTGATAAGTTTGTGGCCTAAGGTAGAAGGAGATGAGTTATTAACTTCAGAATGCAGAATGCAGGAAGTTGTGATTAACTGGGTGGGCACCTTGACCAGCATGGGTTTTTTGGGCCTGTATCCATGTCCTACTGTTTTATCACTGTCAGTCCAGCAATGCATTTCCTTCCTGTACAACTTTCTCCAGTACCTCAAGCAATTATATTAAGGAATTTTCAAAGTAATGAAACATGGAAGGAAAAGGTACAAAAATTAATAAATTTTTAAAAAACATCTTATAGTGTACTAATTAAAAAGAAAATATAAATATATAATTAGGGCAAAAATTAAATATCAGAAATAAAGTTTTTCATTTTTTATTTTAAATTCTAAAATATATTAATCTGGAAATTATAACCCACATACATTACACTGATTTTCAGAGCAATTGTTTGCTAAGAAGTAATTATGGTTTAGTATACTACTAAAAACTCACTCAGGAGCTCAGGCAAAACACAGCAACATTTTCAGAGTTACATTACAGTGAGACTGGTTCATAAATAGCTTAGGTTTACTTCAATTCATGTGATGTTCATTGATTTCTTTGGAGAAAGCTGGGAACAGCATAGCCCATGGAATAGTGTTAAATCATTCACGGCAACTTCAGGTCTTTCATATTTAACTCTGCCTGTGCAGAAATCTGGAACTTGAGTTTTATTGTCAACATTTTTGCAAAGTTCAGCCCAAAATTTGCTTTTGCGATGATACTCTCTTAAATTGATGATTTGTTTTTCAAAGTATTTTAACCAAATGATCAGCCTAACATGAGCAATATTAAAAGCAAATATTTTATTATAAAATTTCTCAAAGCTGGAACTGTGTAAAAGAACAACTACACTAAGTATATTTGGCTTCTTTTATTTGCCATCACTTTTCTTTAACAATATATATTTGCTTGAATTATTTTTTTTTGCTTATCATTTACCATTGATGTTAATGCAGCTCTAAACAGGTTTTACTACCACTGAGGCTACAGCTGACATGCCTGGCTTATATTACATGACACAGTAATAACCTAAGGATTACTGATCTGGGGGCTAAGAATTATTATTATAATTAAGAATTAAGTAGTTAAAATTAATTTTTATAAGTAATATAAGATGAAATACCAGAAAATGTGTCTTAAAGGACCATGTTTATTGCAGTAAATTTAAAACTCATATGTCTATTGGTTTGCACACAATATAAATTTAAATCATAAGGATATATTATAGAAAGCAAGCATTTATTACTTTAACCCTTTAACTTACATAAGCCTATTTATAGGAACAGAAAGCCAATTAATTGGGAAGTACTGGTGCGAGAGAAAAAAAAAATTCTGTTAATTTAGTCATCACAAATAATCATCTTGGAATTTGATAGATGTAGTTAATATAGTTTGCTAATAAGAATGATTTGTATATACAGAGGGAAAAAAATCATTCATATTTCCACCTCTAGAATAGTATAACAAAAAGTCCTAGTAATAAAAATTCAACATGCATCAAACATTTTGTGTATGATATTTATGTGGTACTTTGTACAATGAATATAATTATATCAAATAATTAATATTAATAACTCACATTTTACAACATATAAACTACTGAAGCCAAGAAGTTTTTCTTTAATTCTAATCAAACATAAAAGGAAAATAATAAACCTCGTGAGAAACAATTGATTGATTTTCATTGTGTATGTTCCTGGGCAAAAAACACTGTCCTTCAAATATCTTATTAACAAGTAAACTGGTAGATAATAGAAAGACAACCATGTCACACACAACATTAAGCAAAGTATATTAATCTATATTAATTCGATAGTCTGTGTGTGGCTTGACACAAGATACATTGTGGGAAGGAACAGAATACTCCATCATGGTCAGTTGTCATGAAATGGTAAATGAAAATGACTACACTGTCGACAGACTATTTCACATAGTCAGGTTGACATGATATAAAGGAAATAATGTGCCTTTTTCATTTATTGCTCCAACATTAATGAGCAATCAGAATATTTTGAAGTTTGAAGACTGAGCTTAAACAAAATCAAAATTATTTTGATTAATGTAGTAAAAAGCAATTACCACATCAATTAAACTGTGGCTACCACTCTCATTAAGCTGCATAGTTTAGCCATATTACCATGTACATTAATTGTCCCTTATCACTCTATATCTACATAAATACATGAATGCACATGCCTTTTATGTTTTATTGTTAAAATTTATTTCTATTCTTTTTACAGTTATAGATAAAATAACTATCTGAAAACTAATGCCTTTGCACGTAAAAAAGCAAATTTACATTAACTGAGTAGATGAGCTTTGAGTACTAAAAGAAGCAACATTTACACAATTGTAGTAAAAATTAATTAAACAAAAGTGCAAATTTCAATGCTGAGTTAGTTCGCAGGACAAATGGGACAAGGATAGTTTGGTGGGAACAATTGTCTTTCTTGCAGCTATTCCAAAAAACATACATCTTGCACACATTATGATTCAGTTTAATTGAAGCCAAAAGAAGGTGATTTGTAGAGTGCAACCTGCCAATGTAAAACCAGTGTTGCACATTTTTACTTCATGGCCTGGTAAGCCCTGGAAAAGAAGTAATGACCTGGAAATTCAAAAATTCCAATGAAATGACAATTAACAAATAAGATTACAATATACACTCAGTACCTCCTGTAACTAATTAAGTGGCCATGGTCATCTGCTGCTGTAGCCCATCTACTTCAAGGTTCAATGTGTTGTGTCTTCATAGACGCTCTTCTGCACACCACTGTTGTAATGCGTGATTATTTGTGCTGCTATCGTATTTCTATTAACTTGAACCAAATTCAAAGTAAAGTTATTATCAAAATACATATATTTTACCAAATGCAACCCTGAAATTCATTTTCATGCGGGCATTCTCAGTAAATAACAAACAACAGAATAGAATCAATAAAAAATGGCACAAAGCACGATGGACTAACAACCAATGTGCAAAATCTGTGTAAATAGTAAAAGAGGAAAAAAATAGCAATAAATATTGAGATCATGAGATGAAGAGACCTTGAAAGTGATTCCATAGGTTGTGGGAACAGTGCAATATCAGGGTGTGTGTAGGTGAGTGAAGTTATCCCCTCTGGTTCAAGAGCCTGATGGTTGAGGGATAATAACTGTTCCTGAATCTGGTGGTGAGGGTGCTGAAGCTCCTGTATCTCCTTCCTGATGGCAGCAGCAAGAAGAGAACATGGCCTGGATGGTGGACGTCTTTGATGATGTTTGCCACTTTCTTGCAACAGCACTCCTTGCTGATGTGCTGAATGGTGGGGAGGACTTTACCCGAGATGGACCGGGCTGTATCCATTACTTTTTGTCAGCTTTTCCATTCAACGGCATTGGTGTTTCCGGACCAGGCCCCGATGCAACAAGTATACCCTCAACCACACATCTATAGAAGTTTGTCAACATTTTAGATGGCACGCTGAATCTTTGCAAGCTTCTAAGAAAGTGGAGATGCTGCCATGCTTTCTTTGTAATTGCGCTTAGATGCTGGACCCAGGACAGACCCTATGAAATGATTACACAGCTGAATTTAAAGCTGCTGACCCTCTCCACCTCTGATCCCCTGATGAGGACTGGCTCATGGATCTCTGGTGTCAATAATCACCTCCTTGGTCTTGCTGACATTGAGTGAGAGGTTGTTGTTGTGGAACCACTCAGCCAGATTTTCAAACTTCTTTCTATATGCTGATTCATCACCACCTTTAATTCTTCGAATGACAGTGGGGTCATCAGCATAGAGCAAGGAGCTAAACACACAGTCTTGTGGTGCACCTGTATCGATGGAGATTGCGGAGGAGATGTTGTTGCCAATCCTAACTAATTGGGGTCTGCAAGTGAGGAAATCGAGGATCCAGTAGCATAAGTGGGTATTGAGGCCTAGGTCTTGAAGGTTACTGATCTGTTTTGAGGGCATGGTGGTATTGAATGAAGAGCTGTAGTCAATGAAGAGCATCCTGATGTATGCATCTTCATTGTCCAGGTATTCCAGGGTTGAGTGAAGAGCCTATTTCATTGGAGCAGATCCAAGTCATTCCTAAGGCAGGACTTGATATGTTTCATGACCAGCCTCTCAAAGTACTTAATTCCACTTGATATAAGTGCTACTGGATGATAGACATTAAGGCAAGTTACGATATTCTTCTTGGGTACCAGTATAGTTGAAGCATGCTTGAAGCAGATGGGTACCTCAGACTATTGAAGCAAGAGTTTGAAGGCATTTGCAAACTCTCCAGTCGGTTGATCAGAACAGATGTTCAGTACTAGGCCAGGTATCCCGTCCACGGACCTCAACCTAGTCCACATTCTGGGGAATTTGACAATCTGGCTGTCCTCCTTCTACCTGCAGACAAGCAGAGGCTAAAGAGGAAGGCTCCAGAATTAAGGGTGCTTGCAGGAGGCAGAGGAATGGTCATGGGATTACTTTGAGTCAGTGGACTGGGCCATGTTTAAGGACTCTTCAGAGAATCTGAATGAATACCCCACAGTTGTCACAAACTTTATAAAGGTGTTCGCATAAAATCATTTAAATTCTTCCCCAACCAGAAGCCCTGGATGAACCAAGAGTTCTGCAATCTGCTAAGGGCCAGGTCAGTGGCACTCAGGTCTGGCAACCAAGTAAAGTACAAGGTACAACCTCCGGAAAACCATCTCATGTATAAAGTGACAATTCTAGACCAAACTGGAATCACAGAAGGATGGAAATGAACCAGTTTGGCCATTCTTCTCTGACCTCTCTCACTTAGTGTTTTCATCCACAGAACTGCCTCTCTGGATATCTTTTTTTTTGCATCATTCTCTGTAAACTCTACAGACTGTTGTGCATGAAAACCCCAGTAGATCAGCAGTTTCTGAGATACGCAAACCACCCTGTCTGGCACCAGCAATCATTCCACAATCAAAGTCACTTAGATCACATTTCTTCCCCATTCTGATATTCAGACTGAACACCAACTGAGCCCCTTGACCATGTCTGTATGCGTTTATGCCTTAAATTGCTGCCACGTGATTGGATGATAAGATATTTTGCATGAACAAGCATGTGTACAGATGTACCAAAAAAAGTGGCCACTGAATTTATAATGCAGTAGCAAACTTCTGACAGTGCAATGAAACTCCACTCCATGGCTGCTGAACTTTAATTAAAATCATTGGTGCAAAATTGTACACAATGAATAGCCCCACAATCGGTACAATCTTCACACAATGAAGGTGATTGTGGCCAGGCAGTTGAGGTCTGTTTCTTCCTTATTAATAGGACTCTCTGGAATGTGCCAATGAGCTGAGGCATCCATCTTCCTCCTTCTTCTTTACATCTCTTTGATAATAACTGTTATCACCCTAAATGACTAGCCATCACCAGATTGGCTCCCTAACCGAACTTTCCTGCCATTCTCTGATCATCTTCCAGCCCAAATCCTTGTTTGAGTCTTCTCTTCTGATTTATTCATTCATTCATTCCTAGCTGCTATGTTCCATATCAGTGCAATTCAGCCCTCATCATACCCTAATCAGCCCAACTACCCAACCCCGCTTCTTTTCTCTGAGATCCTTCTCCCTTACATTCCCTCGTCCCTCTCACTCAGATGGTAAGATTGATCTGCCTCTACACAAGCTGCCACATGTATTCCCTTGTAATCCTCTTCTGTGCTTGTGATCCCTTACCATCTCTTCCTCCTGGCACTATCCATTTTCTAGCTCCAACCATCTCTGGAAGACTGCTGAATTCATGTCCGAAGCAGTCTCTACTATTTGCAATGATGGAAGCCTGCAAATAAAAAGCCCTTGTACATGTTTCCTTTTTTAAGACTTTGGACCTGCTGAAAGCAGATGGAACTCACCCTTCATCTTAATAGGCACTTTCAGTTGATTGATTGTAATGTTCTGATCCTCATCTTTTTTTCTTGGAACTTTTAAATTGATTGATTATCCAAGGAGCATCAACGAATATAACTTACACAAACTTAAATGATGGATTGGATGCTATAAAGCAAATGTCCTTTTGCATTATATAGGGACATCTTCTTTCAGAAATAGTTTTCAAATTTCAACATGACACCATGATTCCAAAATTAAACTATTATGAAATTACATTTGTGACAACATACAAAGCTGTGTCAGTTCATCCTTTCTTAAGTGAAATTTATATCTCATCTTTATCTTTCTAGTTTGCAAATTGGCATATCAAACAAAGGTACCTATAGATATACTGAACCAGACTAAGAAACAGAATAATTGTGAAGAGGATTGTGGGATATCACCAATATCCAAATTATGTATCAGAGCATAGCTGATTTATAACTTTGTTATCAGAATGTCTATATGGAATGAAGGGAATATTGTTGTATTCCTCCAATGCTCCATCACTTTCTTTTGTTTATTAATCTGTTGTGATTTCAGTTGATCTATTCATCTAGTTAGTTGCATGTGAATCGAAGTAAGTAGTATCCTGCAATTATTATCCAGCTATCTGTTCCCAGCACTCTCTAAACCAAACATTCCCAACCTGGGATCCATAGACCGTCCAGTTAATAGTAAGGGTTCAAGTATAAAAAACGTTGGGAGTCACTGCTCTAAACTCTTTGGACGTTTTAACGTGTCAGATCAACCCAAAGGACTTTAAAATCTTGATGCTGGACCTTAATTCAAAACGATGCCAAACTCAATGATTATAAGTTTGCCTTCTCTAATCAGTCCTACCACTCAGTTATTCTAATCCAACCATTTAATTCTAAAACTGATTTGAGGCCATTTACTCAGATTATATATCTATTGATCCAGTATCTAGGATGGTAGATAAAAGGAATATATAATTCAAATGCACATAGAAATTTTTTTTTATGTGTGGTCGAGTTGCTAGATCGACACTCAACCCAGGCACAGATGGAGAGCGTGCAAGGGAGCTGGCCAGGTTCGAACTTGGGACCACTCGCCCTAAAGTCTAGCGCTGATGCAAATATGCAATTGCCACCAGCCAGCAATTGCAATCATCCAATTCAGATTATTTATAGACAACAGGGAACTATCTTCAAAGTTAGCATATTAGCATGGTAATAATCTATGGTGTCAGCTATTTATCTGTATTTGCAGAATCATCTCTACATCAGAAAATTGTGACTCTCAGTCCATTCTAGGGATTTGAATATTAAAAAGAAGCAGAACCTCATCTGAGAGGGTTTCAAATGGGTAGAAGTCCTCTGTTTCAGATCGTATGCTACTTGTGGGATCTCTCAAACAAACATAAAATATTCCATACAACTCCTTGATAAAATTGAAAGGGCACGCTCCTGTACAACTTCCTGTCATCAGGTGCTGCTGGCAGATCATCAGCTCGGTGAAAAAAGCTCTTTGGTCAGCCTGAAACTTGTTGGTCCACCAGCACATTGAGATGTCCGTGAAAGAATCCTGCAGACTGGCACATTCCAGGCTGCAGGAGTATGTGCCTGAGGGATGCATTGAAACTTGGTGCAGCCACCTCAAAGGCTCAGTGGGGAAAGACCACAGTTTAGGGTTTTTCCCCTGTTGGAAAGGGAGGGGTCGATAGGTAGAGGGGAGGAAGTCCCTCAATTACTGTAGTGTTTTCTAAAAACTGTGATTGTCATATGAATGGAAGTAGTGATAGAACAGTGTGGAAAGCATTGACCATGTTTGCAAGAATGGAAAGTCATGAAATGGTTTATTCATTTTTTTTTAATTGTGAATAAAATTTACTTTGATAAAAAAAAGACTTGTCGTTGCCTCAGTCCTGATCATTGGACCAACTGGCCCATTTTATGACAGCTACAGCAACTTGCATTTATCTTTAACATTGTAAATGTGAGCATAGAACATAGTGTATTACAGGCCCTTCAACCTATGATGTTGTGTCAGCCTTTAAACCTGCTCCATGATCAATCTAACCCTACATAGCCCAACCTTTTTCAATCATCCAGGTGCCTATCTGAGATTTTCTTAAATGTTCTTCAGTACTTCCAGCCATGTATGGAAATATTGAACCATTTGACTCAACACTTGCCAGAGTAGCAGTTTTTAAGGAAGGTTAAAGAGGTAGGAAAGAAGCTCAGCATCATGAGGAGATTTCCGAGATTGAGACTACAAAATGATAGGGGTGCCATTGGTGCAGCAAAGTGATGATGTTCCTGAGGCCAGTGCAGGAGAACTTAAAAGATTGAAGGGATGGGGAACGTTGGAGAGATCGATAAGTACATTATATCATAGAGTGCAAATACAACTGCAATTTACTTTTATTATAAGTGGGGTTCATACATGTTTAAAAAACTTAACATTTTATGGATAACTTTCTGTGGAAAAAGTAAGTAAAAATTTTGCAATGTTGTGCAAGTGAATAGTTGTTCTTATGCTAACTGCTCCAAAAGACAGAAACTATGGCTTACTGCTCCTGAGGGAAGGTCCTTGCCTTTGTGTAATCGCTCTCTCCCTTGATGCTGTTGGTGGATGGTGCCAAAGCAAGGTTTAATCAACACAAATTGTAGATTTAGACTCTAATAATTAAGTTTTTATGATGTGTTCTATTTTTCCAGTTCTAGTTCAGAAATGTTTTTGAAAGGTTTGTAATAATTACCAAAATGAACATTTTTAACTACAAATTGGGTAAAAATACATTGATCTACTTTTTGTTACTCCTTCTGGATGATTTTTGAAGAGGGTGGGTGCTAGAAGATAGTGAACACTGAGCTGAACTGTAGTGAAATATTCCTTTTGATTTTGTGTCTTAAATTCTGTGTTTTCGCTCATTTCTTCTGCTGCTATTTGCATGCTTTTCTGTGCATGGAGGAGAAGGTTTGATGTTTGACATTTTTCTTTAATCGGGGTTGGTTCCATGGTTCTTCTTTGTTTTGTGGGTTTCTGTGGGGAAGACAAGTTTCAGGGTTAGGGTTATATACGGCAT
>NC_082727.1:47196781-47281781 GCF_030144855.1 Hypanus sabinus
ATTGACTTTACCGTGTGTGAAATTGCTGCTGCACTTTCCTGTAAAACAAGATTGACTGCACTTTAAAAAGTAATTTACTGACTTTGAATGATCTGGGGTATCTTGACAACATAAAAGGATTATATAAATGGAAGTTCTTTCCCTCAATATAATCGGATTTTCCATTTTCTGTCTGTAAAAGGTATGCAATAATCTAGAAAAAAAGGAGTGAAATTGTGCATTTGTATATTTTGGTCTTCTAAAAACAGGAAAGGGGAGATTCAGTAAAATATTAAAATAAATTGTGTTGCATTTTACCTTGTGTGATTTTCCAGCAGAATGCCAGGTGAAGTGGAGACTATCAGAAACCTGACCTAAGCGGAATTTCAGATTTTATCCAGGGACATTTTGCATTTACTAGGATTGGCTTTCCTTGTGAGACAGACAGGTTGCTAATTTAACTGCTTTCATCAGTCATTAAGAGTGATTTTAGTTGCAGTTATTGAACTCAATTCAGTAAGTTTGGATTTCCCAAATTCCTGACTGCTGGCAGTAAAATCTGAATAGGGAGTGAGGATCATTAATAGGACAATGAAGAGCTGACCACAAAGTTTCACAACAGGGCAGACCAGTAGTGGAGCAAGTAAAGCAGCTGTCTCAGTGATCCAGTGACCTGGATATGATTCTGACCTCTGACAACGTCTGTGTAAGATTTGTATATTCTTCCCGTGACCACATGGGTTTCACGAGAGTGCTCCAACCTTCTTTACTACATGCTAAAAATAAGCAGATTAGTAGATCAAATGGCCATCTGATATGTAAGTGAGCAGTGGAATCCGAATTTGATGAGATCATGGAGAAAATGAAATGCGAATGGACTTTGGTAGTTGATGACTGGTCCAGATACAGTGGGCTGAGAGGCCTGTTTCAAAGTTAGAGTCTTAGAAAACTTCAGCTCAGAAACAGGCCTTTTGGACCATCCCATGCCGAACCATTTAAACTTCCCACTCCCACCGACCCTACCATCCATGTACTTATCCAAACTTCTCTTTAGTGTTGAGATCAACCTCACGTGCACCACTTGTGCTGGCAGCTCATTCCACTCTACCCTCTGACTGAAGCAGCTTCTCCTCATGTTCTCCTTAAACTTTTCACCTTTGGCCCTTAATCCATGACCTCTGGTTGTTGTCCCACCCAACCTCAGTAGAAAAAGCCTGCTTGCATTTAACCATCTACAGTATATCCCTCATAATTTTGTATACATCTATCAAATCCCCTCTCAATCTTCTACTTTTCAAGGAATAAATTCCTAAAGCATTCAATCTCTTCTTATAATTCAGGTCCTCCTTGTAAAAATTTTCTGTGTACTCATTCAACCTTATTTACATCTTTCCTATGATTCAAGACATGTTCAGTACATGTGCCAGTTCTGAAATTCAATAAAATGTCTTCCTCACAGACATGTTTTTCAGAGTATACTGTGAACAAATCCTGACAGGTTGAAACATCTTATTCACATGCATGTGCATAGAAATCACATTCATTATGATTCACTCCTACCAGAGAGGGGAAGCACAATTGACTACGGATGTTGGAATATGGAGCAAAAGAGAGACAAAAAGACGAGCTGCTAGAGGAGCTCAAGTGGGTCAGGCAGCATCTGTGGAAGGAAATGGACAATCAGCATCTCAGTTGAGGACCGTCAGGTTCAGATCAAAGATCAAAACACTGACAGTCTTTTTCCCTGTACATATGCTTCCTGACTTGCTGAGTTCCTCCAGCAACCTGTTTTTTTTTGCTTCAGAATAAAAAGGTGATCAGATTTGCTACTACAGATGCAGGGAATGATAGACCTGTTCATAAACCAGCTTGAGGTTTTCATACATTATATTCTATTAATATGTGACTGGTTTGCAAACACATATATGTTTCTTCAGATGTGGACAAAACACCTGAGTAGTTGTGCTGATGCTTTCACCATGTAACATTTTGCCTCACCAATTTATTTTCAATCCAAGTAGCCTTGAGGATTAACTAAAGTTCAAAAAGTTCCAAGTCTGTAGTAAGTTTTATTATCAAAGTACATATATGTCACCATATACAACCCTGAGATTCATCTTCCTGCAGATATACTCAGCTAATCTATAAAATAGTAATTGTAGCAGGATCAATGAAAGATCAACTAGAGTGCAGAAGACAATAAACAGAGCAATACAAATATAAATAAACAGCAATAAATAAAAAGAACATGAAATAAAAAGGTAAAGTCTCCTTAAAGTGAGATCATTGCTTGTGGGAACATTTCAATGATGGGCAGATGAATATAGTTAACCCTTTTGTTTAAGAGCCTGGTGGTGCGAACCCTGAAGTTCTTGTACCTTCTACCTGATGGTAGCAGAGAGAAAAGAGCATGACATGGGTGGCAATCATCATCCCTGATGATGGATGCTGCTTTCTTACAACAGCATTTAATGTAGATGTGCTCAATGGTTGTGAGGACTTTACCCATAATGTACTGGCCTGAATCCACTATCTTTTGTAGGATTTTCCTGCTGGGGAATAAAGCCTTTTTTATTCAGCTTCAGAATCAAGCTAGCAACCTGACTAATGATCTCCAATCCATGAAAGATGCCAATCAATGAAGTGTGGGTGTGCTGTCACAATACTCAGTTGATACCTAGATTCATTAAAGGACAAAGCACCGGGATACAAAAACTGTGCTTTGGGTAACTTGATCACACAAGATGAAGACTTCAGTATGGACTTGCCAAGTTGTCTAGAATAGCTGTGCACTTCAGAACATATCTGATATCACATGCAGAGCAGCAGGGGAAGGAGGTGGAATATGAAGCTTCAGTGAGTGTTGTAGAATCACTACTTTGCTAAGTTGAATGGCCAGGATGTACAAACATCTGCAAGGGTCAGTTTATCTTCAGATAACATTGGATGGAGCTCCCTTTCTGCCTCTTTCACTATCACCAATCCTGAAGAGACCCATGCAACACAAACAAAATTCTGGTGGAATGCAGCAGGCCAGGCAGCATCTACAGGAAGAAGCACTGTCGGCATTTCAGGCCGAGACCCTTTGTCAGGACTAACTGAAAGAAAAGATAGTAAGAGATTTGAAAGTAGGAGGGGGAGGGGAAAATCTGAAATGATAGGAGAAGACAAGAGGGGGAGGGGTGAAGCTAAGAGCTGGAAAGGTGATTGGCAAAAGGGATACAGAGCTGTAGAAGGGAGAGGATCATGGGACGAGAGGCCTAGGGAGAAAGAAAGGGGGAAGGGAGCACCAGAGGGAGATGGAGAACAGGCAAACAGTGATGGGCAGAGAGAAAAATAAAAGGAGGGAGGAAACAAATAAATCAGGGATGGGGAAACAAGAGGAGGAGGGGCATTAACGGAAGTTAGAGAACACTAACTTCTCTAACTTTCGTTAATGCCCCTCCTCCCCTTCTTACCCCATCCCTGATTTATTTATTTCTCCCCTCCTTTCTTTTCTTTCTTTCTTTTTTTTCTCTCTCTGCCCTTCACTCTTTGCCTGTTCTCCATCTCCCTCTGGTGCTCCCCTCCCCCCTTCTTTCTCCGTAGGCCTCCCGTCCCATGATCCTTTCCCTTCTCGAGCTCTGTATCCCTTTTGCCAATCACCTTTCCAGCTCTTAGGCTTTATCCCTCCCCTTCTTGTCTTCTCCTATCATTTTGGATTTCCCCCTCCCCTTCCTACTTTCAAACCTCTTACTATCTTTTCTTTCAGTTAGTTCTGATGAAGGGTCTCAGCCCAAAATGTTGACAGTGCTTCTCCCTATAGATGCTGCCTGGCCTGCTGCGTTCTACCAGCATTTTGTGTGTGTTGCTTGAATTTCCAGCATCTGCAGATTTCCTTGTGTTTGCATGCTGAAGAGACCCATGCATGATTTGCTAAATTTTCCCGTCTCACAAATGTTGATATTTCAACTCAGAAATGTAGACAATGAAAATTTTGCACTTCATCACTATGTTCAAAAGCTCATGGTTATACCTGAAGGCTTCTAAATATATTTACCCTTCCTCTTTCCAAAGATGCTGAATGATATGATGGGCACTTTTTGTGAGAGATGGGCCGTTCAAGTCCTTCTTCAAATGGTTGAGATGCTGCTGTCCATATCCTCTGGGTTTTGCAGGTCACGATGGTCTCTGAATTCCTCGATGCAAAGATGTCTGTGAAAGGATTAACTTAGCCATCAGGATAGTGGTCATTGCATGGTATCTGATAAAGTATCTGTAGGGAAGAAATAGGTGTGATTACCACTTACATCTCTCTCTACATCATGCCATTCCAATACTTACACACTAGCACAGGCAGAAACTGCGCATTCTGCATTCAGCCGGTGAGATGCTGGCCAACACAGGCTGGGATAGGTGCTGCCCTATTCATAGTGTAGTTCATAGTTTGCAAGGACTGTTGGGAGCCTGACACTTTTTTGGGGTTATGAGATGTCCACAGTACAATGGAGGATTTCCAGAAATAGTGAGCCCCTTAGAGGATAGAGCTTCTGTGGGCAGAGATAACTATGCTTTAGTTTGAAACTGGAAATAGTGTTTCATTAAGTCATGTATATTGTCTAAGTGTATTGCTGTGATATTGCCATCAATTAAGTATTTATTGTATATAAAAGAGGATCGTTGGATTGTAATATTCAATATTCCATGGGTATGTCCATGGAAAATCTAGCATTACAAACACCTGAGACTTCTAGTGTTACATGCTAAAGACAGATTGCTCTTCACTTTCCTCAAATGCACAAGGATGATACTTACTTTTCTTCATCTGATAAAACCATCAAACTGTTTCTGGAGCTGAATTAAAGGCATGAGAATCATACGGACCTCAGGTGTTATCTCCAACCATGACTTCTTCATTTTAGCAGAAAGGCTGGTCTACACAGCGTTATGAACCAAGCGTGGCATATCACAACACATCTACAGATCTTTGCAGAACTAAAAAGCACTACAATGTGTTTGCTCTTCATTAGCAATGCAGGCAACTACAGGATTCGACAGCCCTTGAGTTTCTAAGGCACCTTATACACAGCCTAAACTTTGTCATTCTGTGTTCATTCTGAGCACCTCCGCTCCATCCACCACAACAGACAGGATCTCCCAGTTGCCACCCACTTCAACTCTGCTTCACATTCCCATTCGGATATGTGCATACATGGCCTCCTCTACTGCCATGATGAGGCCAAACTCAGGTTGGAGGAGCAACACCTCATCTACCGTCTGGGTAGTCTCCAGCCCCTTGGTATGAACATCGAATTCTCCAACTTCTGATAATTCCCTGCCTCTCCCTTCCACCATCCCATTTTCACTCTGCCTCCTCTTCTAGCTGCCTATCACCTCTCTCGTGATTCTGCCTTCTTCTACTACCCATAGTGCTTTCCTCTTTCATTCCTTCTTCACCTCTCCCCCTATCCCCTCCCTGCTTCCCCTACCCCACCCCTTGAGCTTTCCTCTGATTGGTTTTTCACCTAGCACCTTCCAGCCTCCCCATTCTTTCTTTATAGGGGCCCTGCCCCCTACTTCTTCAGTCCTGACAAAGGGTCTCGGCCCAAAACATTGACTGCTCATTTCAACCGATGCTGCCCAACCTGCTGAGTTCATCCTGCTTGTTTGTACATCTTGTCATTCTGTCAGCTGCTCTTCACAATTGGTCAAGAAACCTAGAACTAATATAAAGGTGCTCTAGCAAATGTCTCCCAGTCTACAATATCAGGAAATTGAAATTCTATCAAAAGGGTTCCTTGGGAATTAGCTGTAAATGGATCAATTGATCTATTGTTCCCCACTTGTGATAGATGTTCACTTTCAGGGACAAGGGCCCTCATGTTTTGCCAAGCTTGCTTTCTAAACACAGCAGCTGCCACTTGTAAGATAAAACAGTTGTAAGTAAACTTCCAACTAACATTGCATAGCTTCTGCCCATAAATGGGAGCCAGTCTTCAGTTCTTAGCATGTAAATAGAAAGCAGAAATCAGTTTTATGCTAAAGCAAAGTGCTGTCCATAGAGCAATTCTGCAAGCGAGCTCTGTTAATAGCACAGACATAGCATCCTGTCTTAATGCTCAAGAGCTGCAGTATTCAAATATGAGTTATTTAATTTGGCTTGTTTCAAAACAAAGCTGACTAAATTGCTTAATTCAAGGAAGCTTGCAGGCCATATGGATACAATCATTTAGCATATCAATAACTGATTTATTAATGTTGGTAATTTGATGTACTCAAGAAAGTTGTCTTTGTGGCAATAATTATGAGTACTAGGGTCTATGTCTCCAATAAGCTTTGAGGCTGTTTGTGTGAAGGAGGAAATATCATATATGTATGAAGTCACCCACATAGCAAAGAAACTACATAAATGTAGAGAGCAGTTCAAGCATATTAGGAATGGGTAAGGAACATCAAGAAGAATGAAAGAAACAGAGGATAAACTAGAATCCATTCCACTGGCTTCAGTTTCTGCAACAGTTGGTTTGTTGAGCTGTATCATTGGTATGTCTTTTAATTCATTAGAATTATACCCTGTATTTTGGAAATCCTTTGTGTTGTAGCAGTGGTTTGTAATTTGGAAATATTTTATAAGATAGAAATGCTCGGTGAGTTTTAAATGTGTTTTAAGAATGTTGTTTGGGTTTAAATATGTATCACTAAAAATAAAATAATTGTGTCTTAAACCAATTTGATAGCTTGAAATATCATCTTGCTCGGGAGGAGAGATGCACCACTTGAATAGTGAGTATTGGCAGCTAAACTCATTGTGGAGAATAAACGGGGAAGTGAACTAGTCTTTAAAAATTGAGTAGTTGCAGGACAACCTCCCTTTAGTGAGAATACTTAAGGCTATTTATATCTGATAGGTCTTAATGTTTTTGTTTGAGTTTAGAACTTTGTGGTCAGTAAACCCAATACCATCACACACCACACATCAATCATCCAATTTAAATTCACCTACAACAGTCATCCAATTTAAAGTCAACTGCCACAGTCACCCAGTCCAAGGCCCACTTAAGTACAATCAAACCACCAATAATTACTGAATTAAACATAACAGCAGCCTCCCCTTGCAGCTCCAGTCCTCAATCAGCAATTACTTACCTTGTGTCACTTATCATTGTCAGCTGACCTTTACCTTGACTCCTCACTCTGATTCATGATCCTAACCCATGCCATTGGGTCCTTCTCCTTACATTCTTCTGGACTGAGTTGCCTGATTTCCTTTGTGGACTACAGTCGTGTATCACTTTCTTTTAGAAGGACAATTCAGTTGCGCTACAACCTTACACCTTGAACACTACGAATGTACGGGTAGTAGGCTCACAACTAAATCCTTCAATGGGATATAATATAGTGACTGAGTAATGTGCCTCTCTGGGCACTAAGGGAAATCTGGGAATTTGCTTCGGGAAAGAATGTTGAAATTTTATTTCTCAAAGTGGATTGTGGCAGCAGGGTAGGTGGCATAAATGTCAGATGTGAAGATCCAGTTAGTGTTAACATTGGTTATTTGTTGGAAGCACAACAATCACAATCATATCTTCAGAAGCCGTGCCAGAGTGATCAATCACCAGCATCGTCGGATTGGCTGAACCCAGCATGATGCTACAACCGTATCTGCAGGCAATATTGCATCTACCTGACCATCGCCATGGGTAACTCTCCAATTACCCACCAGTAAGTTTTGGTCACTAGACAGAAAGATGCAAAGTATTGCCATCTGCTGTGACAACACCTGCAGCTAACACATGACATAAGGTTGCACAGCCAGTAGCAGTAACTCTCTGCTGGAGTGCTCCATCTGCTTCATCCTCCTTCCAGTGCTGACCTATAATGATGAAGCCATACCTGCAAATACAAGACCCTTCTACACAACTAATGCCTGCAGCACCACCTCCACTCCAGGCAGACATCAAATAGGGGCCAAGAAGCTGGGCTGTTCTCTCAGTGGAGTACAGTCTCATTGCATTTCTTTTCCATTTCTGGCTTTCAACTTTGATAACAGTCATTCAGTGAATTCAGGTACATTATGAGACATTTGTGGTCTAAAAGATTTTTTTGTTCTCTCCAGTGCAATCATTCTACTGGCCTGTTTGGGTTACATTTCATCTGCATGTAATTTTCTGCTTCTTGCATACTTTTCAATTTACACTGGAGCTTTTAATTATTTTGTTAATAGAATGATCCATGATAGCCAATTGCCATTACCACTCTGGCAAGATTTGTTTCCAACTATTTAAAGCCAATTTACATCAGTGCACATTATCTTTCTCTTGTTTTGGTCATTTACATTTCATGACAGAACTACAGAAACCAGCATTAGCCATTTTATCATTAAAGGAGTACAACATCTGCACAAATTAATTCCTGCTTTGCTTTTTATATTTCATTTTCATAAAAGCTAAATAGCTCAGTGTATAAATGCTTCCTTCAAATGAGAGCTAAAGCAGGACACTTTCCGCAAATAACAAATGTGTCTTCCGTATGCAAAGAATTACAAGTTCCAGGGTGTGAGTTAATATGTGCAATTGTGCAATTTAAGTTACAAAGCACAGGAGCAAAGTGAAATACTGGATGAAATCACTCCCACAAATCTTTTCTCCGGAAATATATTGTGGGACTCGTGGGGGTACTTTTATTATGTTGTCAATTCACATTTAATGGCACATGTAGGCGGCCATGGTTTGGTACAACACTTCTCATACGGTCATGCCGAACACTTACAAATTGTAATTGCATCATTTGAAGTTGTATCAAGCAATAATCCATAGTTGGATCACAAGTACTACTTGAAAAAAAAATTGAGAATAAAACATTAGGAACTATAAGGATAATTAAAGAAATATCTTAAAAAGGCTTCAAACCTATACAAAATATGATGAGGCAGAGAGATTACCCAGATGAACAAATGTGTGCAATTGTACTTGAATATCAGTTGAACATTGAAATGGAAGAAGTATTCATTCTAATTGTTTAAATGGTTCAGTTTTGTTGATACAACACAATTATTAGGTCATCTATAGATAATTAATACAAGTGCAAATCACTAAAATTTAAAATAAAGCATCCTTTTCCCTAACAGGGCCTGGTAATTCAGATGCTCGAACTAATGATCCAGAGATATGAGTTTGCATCCCAGCATGGCAACAAGGGGATTTAAATTCAGCTAATTAAATAAAACCTGGAATAAAAAGCTACAGTCAGCAATGGTGATCATGAAACTACCAGACTGTCGTAAAAACCCATCTGGTTCACTGATGTCCTTTGGCAAAGGAAGTCTGCCATTCTCACCAGGTCTGGGATATACGTGAGCACAGACAAATAACAATGCTTTTGGCTGCTTTCTGATATTATCTAACAAGCCTTTCAGTTCAAGCTCAATTAGAGATGAGCAATAAATAATCACCTTGCCATCAGCTATCTTACTTATGTGAGAGGGTAAAGTTTAAAAAAAACATTAGTATAAGCAGAATATTAAAGAGCTGGTGAAGTATGCATTAACAAATTCTAATAAGGTTCTGGCATATTAAGTCAGATGTTCTTCCATCTGGTTCTGTCATTGAAACGGGATCACACACAGACACAGAGGAGAAACTAGCTCTTACCTAGCACCTTTCATATTCTCGTGGTATTGCATGTAAGTACTTTGATAAAATGTACTTTGAACTTTTGAACTTTGAAAGCACCTGACAAACAAATAAGTACCTGAACTCCAAAAGAACTTTTTAAACTTTAATTTTTACAGTGCCGATTCATACTGAACCTTCCTCCCACATGGGCTAATGACCAATTCAACTTCTTATTGACATTCAGCTGGTACTTTATTAGGTACCTCCAGTATCTCTCCTGCACTGTTCCCTGAAATAATGATTTTGTTCCCTCCATCTGTGAACGCAGAGGTGACTTTGGTTTCAGATCTTATTGAAAAGACCGGCAGCTCTAAAAGCCTGGCCCTCCCCCATTACTGCACAGATGTGTCATCCTAGAGTTTTTGAGTTAAGCCACAGAATGGGATTTTAACTCACAAACTTCACCAGCTCCAAGATAAGTGTGCCATGATAAAAAGTGGCACTTAGTCTGAAATTCATCAAGTATTATTTCCTCTCCACTGTCCCTAAACTTGGGGTATCCAAGCTCCGATCTGTAACCCATGGGCAGATGCTGAGCCCTGGGATTTGAGCTTTTGCTTCTAATTGCTTGTTCATGTCTTTCTTTTAGCACAGTTACTTAAGTCATAAATCTATGGCGAAATAAAATCCTTGGAATCACTTGGAAAGGTTATAAGAACTATTCACTGAGGAAAAGAAAAAAAATTACATTCCTCTGCTATAGATATGATTCCGATTTTGGTTAAACCATGTTGTTTGAACAATGCGAAGAAATTATATTTTTCAAATCCAAATTATATTATACCTGCTTCAAGAGTGCTTGATAATATTGCTGGTTGGTAAAGCCTAAACACTCCCAATGAAAATAAAACATTTCTGTTTTGAACTCCCATCGTAAAATCATAATAATTAAATCAGTTATTACATCACTTCGTCATCCCCACACCCCCAAGTTTCCCTCCATTATTTTGCTTCGTTTCCTGAATGTATCGGCTCCTTGCTAGAAAACCGCTCCAGGCACTGCTATTACTTACTCAAGTACATTGCTTAAATTGTCATTCTTCATGTTGGAGCACAGAAACACAGAAAGCCCCAGATAGCTACTAGGTTATATGAGCATTGAAGCCAAAAAAAAAGTCTGGTTCTCACCTGATGTCCACGTGGACTTTAGAGCAACGGTGTAAGTATCTTATATTTGTACGACATTAAAATAACTCTCTGTTGACTGTTAACTACTGTCATTATTGTGCTGGTTAATTTTTGGGATAGTTTTTTTTCTCCCAGAGCTGAATCCAGTTGGACACTTTAGCTGGATGTGTGTCTAGTTTGTATGTGGACTGACCTGCCCTTATTTGCTTCGGGAATGAGGAAGGTGGTCAGACAATGCAATTCAGATTCCAGGCTGATAAGGACCCAAACTGCATGGCAAAATGTGATGCTGGCTGAGGGGTGAGGGTGGTGCTGTTGGAGAAGCCTGGCAGTGGGGACAGTGTTGGGGGGCAGTGAGGGGGCATAAAGAAATGAGCAGCAGTTCTCACACTGGGTTTCTGGTCTAGTACAGATTTTCTTACAGGTCCTCAACATTTTCGGGATTGTCAGTGCACGCTTCACACCATGCCAAGAGCAATCCAAAGAACGCTGCTTAATAATTTACACTAGGCTTTTGCCTGCTGCAGAGCTTTTCTGCGCATACAACATTGAGCTCAGAGTATTATTTTCCTGGGAGGATGTTCCTGCTGGGTGCTGCCCATTTCTAAGCAAGAGGTCTCTGACATTCAGTTTTACATTTGGTTGTGTAATATGGCTTACATTAACTTTCAGACTTTAGTGTTTAAACTAATAATCCTTCATAGTTGTTATTTTGAAAATATCGATATACTTCTGGCACAGGACCATCATACACTGAAAATATTACAATGCAAGTAGATCTAGGTCATGGACGTTCTGCAGAGAACAGAATGGAACCCAAAATAGGAGTCAACTTGTCAGATACTGAACTTTAGTGCTGGATATGGGCTGTATTGTGCACCTTCCTGTCAAGCAGCTAACATACATGCCATTCCTGTCAATTGCGCTAGACCTAATAAGCAGTCCAAAAAAAACCTTTTTAAAAAAATATTTTATGACAGTGAACATAACAGATAAAATTGCCTGATCATATCAAGATGGAAAAGCAGAAAACAAAGAGTTAAAAGGACGCCTTATAACACATAATCAATGCTTGACCTCAGGTTAGTTAAGGGGCAATACTGTGTCGGGGAGGGGGTGAGATTGGTAAGGTCCAATATCTAATAATAAACTAGCAGTCGCTGTAGCAAATCTTGTAAAACTGTCTAATCTGATCTTGCCATGTGGTAATTTTCCAGATAAATGGACAGTCGGTTACACAGTTCCAGTGTACAAGGTCAATGATCCATATAATACAGACAATTACTGAGGTTTGTCATTGCCAGCTCTTCAGGGAAACTTTTTCATCAAGTATTGAGGAACAGGAAAAACTTCCTTTACAACGGCAAGTATAAATTAACAGAAATCAAATTGATTAATATATTGATAAGAAGTGTTAAATTAAAATGCACACAAATAAATACATAAAAATACATTTTCATAAGTAAACATTTTTACGTTTCAGTTTTTTTCAAAACATTTCAATGCTATCGAACAACAACTTGTTTTATTAATTACTAGGGCATGGAATCAATAACCAGCTCTATAATGCAATTAAAAACATAACAAAAGTCACCCTACGGTAAGATTTTAAAATGAGTCACTGCAACATGTCCTGAAGATTGATCCCTTACAATCCACAAAGTCACACATTATTTAAATGTGCTATCAATTACTAATGGACTTTATAAACTAATAAAACCACAAGTGTTAGGAACTTTTAATTTAAATTGCTTCCTAGATAGAAGTAAATGAGTCCACATTGCCCTTAATAAAATAAGGATACAATTCTTGGAATGCCACCATTGGTCTAATTTAATGAATTATGCCCACTGATAATGTAAGCAAAATAATTTCATCAAATTACAGTAACATTTTTCCACTCTAGAAATGCCATGAATGCACTAATTATACTGGAGAACTGTTAAAATGTATATAAAATCATGCACTAGAGGCTGTCATATTTATCCCCTTAATATTGTAAACTTGTAGGAAATAACATTGGCCACAGATTCAATACAGTGACAGGTTGGGAACGAATATAATTGGCAGTAAACATGCAGAATTTTTATTATTAAAATCAATATAAAAGCTTCCATATATATATATATAAATATATATTTAAATCATGCTTAAACTCCAAATGTGAGGTTAAAATAGGCACAGATAATCACACAATTGTAAATAATGTATAAAAATTTGCATATGGTTTTCAGTAATTTAACCTGAATTTCATTGTGATGATAATCTAATTTGAAAAGTATGAGGACTAAGTGTTTCTGTTTCCTTCCCATGGCTGTCAATTAAAGCAGAAGCAACAACATTCTAGTGCTGGGTTTATAAAACACAACTGACAAACCCAAATGCATTATTGTTTTCATTGGTGATAATTTTTTTCAAGTGATATTGCTCTATTTTTCCATAAAGTCTATTTATCTATTAATTTCTAAATGATTAGAATTGCTATTTTTGAGGCCTACTGTTGCTATAATAAAAAAAGCTAAATTGAACATTCAATGGGAACATTTTAATGCAGTTAATTCAAATGTGATATTTTGTCATTAATGTTGGAGTAATTTCCAGCAGTGTTCAAATAAAGAATAAATTCTAAACTCTATGTAATACCATGTAGTTGTATTGGTTAGAGCATCTGTAACTGTCATAACTTCAAATAAATGTGAGCAACATGTATATGCTATCAGAATGTGAGATATGTTGATTACAGGGGTTCTACCAGAAATGGTAAAGTTAGTGACTGACAGAGTTAAATAGTGCACCAAGGTAAGGTTTGGAGATCACTTAGTACCAACCCATCCAACAGATAAAACAGGGAGAATAAAACACAGAGAACTAAGAAGTTGCTCTAATTTATAAGAAGTGAAGAAAATAAATAAAGATTTGTCGAGGGAATTCTATGAAATGCCAGAAGAATGCAGCACAGAGATAGGGGAAGAAAGAAAAATAGACATAGGCAGAAGATAGAGGATCCAGAAGTCTAATTACCACCTGAAGCATTAGAAAGAATGCTGTCTTTTGCCATGGCCCATATGAATTTGTCTCATCTCAGCTGGAGCAGGCACAGCACTATAATTGGCCTTTAGGCTCCAGCATAGAGAGGAGGGGGAAAACTCAGCCAGCATTCTACTTCTATCACCATAATTCTGGATGGAAATCAGATTGATGACATAAATTCCAGTCATAATACTTTCCATGTATAAATAATGGATTGATGAAGGGGCAGGCGGGAGGGGGGCATGGTGTTGAACATCTGCAAGGGGACCAATCTGGGGCATACCCAATGCAGATATCAGTGGGTTTTGTGGGTCATGATACAGATTCTTACCATGTATGACACTCAGGGTTGACCACATTGTTATGGACAAATTTTGGGTGTACATAGGTCCTAAGAATACATGTAATGGAAGATGATGCTGATTCAGGACATGGGTGCATTGAGATCTTCTGCAAGGAATGGATGAGATAGTGTCACATTGGTCCCTATTGTAAGGCGGTACTGGTGAGAGGGTGTTAGTGACTGGGTTGTGAGAGGAGCTGAATATATACCTTTAAAACCCCGGGATACATGTAGTGATCTATAACAAAAGCCTATAGTTGGCCGTCAGCAATCTGATGCTCTTGGTATCCCCCTGCCACCAGTGATACAATGAGTTGTGGAAATTCCTGCTGTTATAAACCTCTGATCCCTGAAGGCCCACTTATGTCTGAAACCCAGGGTATTCAGATTCAGCTTCAATTTAAGGTCCTCCTGACTCACTCCCACCAGGGTAACAATGTATACGAAAACAGCAGTGAATTATCAGCTCTACATCACATATTAGGCAGGTCATATGAGCAAAGTAATGGCATGAAAGGATCAAGCAATAGGATTGTTAAGTACTCTTTGAAATAAAGACAAAGCCTTATGATTGACAAAGGAGACCTGATATAAGAAAAAAAGTTTTGAATTTAAGAGTTTTATTTTGTTTTTACTGAGAGCAAGAAGCAGAATAGGAATAGAATCTGTAAAGGAAGTTGCTCACCATGGCCGACTGCCCTTTCAGCTTGTTAATCTATATCTTTCCTCAAACAACAAAATACCTATCATTGGGGTTATGTTGAGTTTTATATTTCTCTGAGTTTAGCAGTTCCACAACAATGATTTGGATCTCAGGAGTTACTCTCCAAAAATATATAGATGTTCTATCTTACTATTTTTGACTTGCACAAATATTATGCCAAATTCAGTGTATAGCAGATTTTGAGACCAGCTATGCAGGTGTCACTTTATGTTTCATGAATGAAAATTTCAACATGTTCAAACTAAATTCCAGTAGATGGCAGTCTCACAGAATTTAAGTGATGGGCCTTTATTATGCATGTGATGTTTCATGGCTTTCTCAATTACAGCAAATCTGTAGATAACTTAGCATTTAAAAACTACTTAAATTTAAACCTTTAAAACCAATTTATTCCCTGTCAGGTAGCCAAGAGAAATTAATTTTCCCTATTAAACCTAGTCCAGGAAAACAGAATGTTTCTATCCTTTCATTGGAACGTTGAAATAAATCTAAATGCTGAAGATACCACAGCTTGATTTTCAATTCTTGGTATGTACTTTGACATGGTTTTAAATATTAAATGCAATTTTTTTAAAAAAAGCTCATACCACTTCAAAACATATAATATTCTTTAAATGCTTCAAGCACCCAACAGAAATGTTAAAACCTTAGTCTGAAAATTGGTCTATTTATTTAGTTGCTATGTAAGCAGCATTTCTCAGGAGTTCTAGCAGTTTAGGAAATAAAAGTGAGGGTGGTTTCATTCACATAACAGCTATGGGAATTGGACAATTCACTTGGTCATTTCCCCAACAGCTTCGTGCAGAAGATGTAATGGCCCCTTTATTGACCCAACACCTGCTGAGTGAATAATCATTTCTTTTAAAATACAAGAATTTTCTGTGTTTCTTTCCAGAGGAAAAGAAAATAGCCAACATGAATAAATTCATTCTTTTCTCAACTAACTACTGAGATTTTTTTACTGCATATCTTTATTGAATATGAAAGGTTCCTGCAAGTTTAAATAACTACAGAAAATGGTACGCAAATATGAGAATAGGAGTTAACTGACAAAAGACCTTTTAGTCACTGCTATTTTAGTAACATCACATATTTAAATAGTATGAAACGCCTTTTATGAATCTAAATTCAAACCAGCACACACAAAATGCTGAAGGAACTCAGAAGGTCAGGCAGCATCTATGGAAATGAATAAACAATCAACGTTTCAGGCCAAGACCCTTCTTCAGGACTTAAAAGTTATGTTTTAATCTGAGGTATTCAATAGTGACTTAAATACATTTTACTCTAATTTTCATCTTATATCAGCAGAGAAAACTCATTGCCATTGAAGAATGCTTTGAAATGACAATGAAAAACAAATGCTTCCCAAGATGATTGTTACTCTTGGATTAAGACAAAAGCATTTAGAACTAAAATATCATAAGAAGATAGTTCTTATTTGTAGAATGTTATTTTATTTTACATAGATTTTTTTAAAGTAAAATAATTCAGTTATCCAATTCTCCTTTGTCTTTTTACATGTGCTAAATGATTCTGAAAAAAACATGGTATTGCTTAGTAGAAATGTCACTTGTGCTTGGCATTATTAAGACAAAGTGGTTTTAACACCACCGTTGATAAAGTGCTTTCCTGCCAAAGGTGGCTTTTCTATTCTTAGCATGTTAATCTGAGCCCGATCAGAACCCAGCTCAACTTTTATACTGTGGTATTATGTCATCCCCAAACCATCTGAAATTAATTGCAATTTTCTTTAGAAAAAAAAGTCAGTGATTTAACAAGTAACAAGTTCCTGGTTTAATGCTAAAGTTAATATTCTGTTCTTTTATTTGGTGCTTATGGTATTTCCACTTTGTAGTGATCAAGTGTGCCTGTGGGAGAAAAATAAAATTAAAAAACAGAAATCTGAAATTAAAGCAAAAAGAAATAAAAAATACATAAAAGGTCACAAAACAACTACGGTGCTATTGTGTGTGAACCTTCTTCAGAACAGGGTTAAGATGACTGCTTTTCACCAGTTAAAATTAAGCATAGGCTGCAGAAGGACAATATTTGTGTATATTCAATGGTATCCAACTCTATCCAGAAGTGCAACAGCTGTCAAATTGCTTGTGGCACCTGTCAAGCATATTGAATAAGCTAATCAAGATTTAAATTCACGAAACTCATCATAAACGAGTTGCTGCTGTACCTTTTTTTATATAGATCTACAGTGACTCATTGACAATACCATGGATTGCTGCTCCATTCATCTCATAGCACCTGTCCTCTATCCAAGTATCTCTCCCCCTGCTCATCTGGTGCACAAGTCATCTTAACCCCTGAACATTGATACAACATGCATTTCTCAAGGGCTTTTTGTAGGGAAATGAAGCCCAAGGCTCACTTTTGAATGTGTCTAAGACCAGAATCTTAGGACTGGTGATTCTGTTTTAGTGATCAACGTACCACCTTGAGGCAACAAATAAATTTTTCAGTCAAACAGACCTTTGAAATAAGAAAAAAAAAGATTACTGGGAAATTTTAATACATACAAATTAAAAATGCAGAGTTACTGAATAACAGAAATTGTGTGAAACAACATTTTTAAAGTAACTTTATGAATACAATTTATAGACAGAATTGAAATGAAAAATTTAAATATAATTTAAACCTGATGCCTGGTACAGTGCTGCAGTGTTGTGAAGAGTTTCCAAAAGTGCTTGGTTGGTTCAGTTTGAAAAGGTGAATGCTCCTGCTTGTCCTCTTGAAACACTGAGAATTCACCAGCTCTTTGCAGGGGCAGAGGAAACTATCTGCACAATTCACCACTGACAACAACAGCACCTATCAATTATGCTCATCTGCTACTGGTCCCAGGCTTCTCGAATGGGGATTATCACAGATCTATGTACTCTGATGTTCTTCTTGACCTCAAAACTACTTAGCAAATAACTATCATAGATCCTGATAGTCTGATTTAATTACAAACTAGGAAGATTTCATCCAGAATAACAAACTCTTTTGTATAGAAATAAATGCCTACTGGTGTAATCAACCAGCATTTGTCTATTTCCCACTCATAATTCAGATAATAGTAGCAAAGTACACTCTGTAATTCTTTCAAAGACCCTGGATTCAGCTTTATTGCTGTGCTTAACTTCCATTATAATAACTGCAGTACAATTGATAATAAAAACAGTAGTGGCCCAAAATCAGAACAACAGGATTTACTTAATCTATTAAATACAATGTAAGATGCTGTATGGATGTTTATATTTTCTAATACTAACTCTAATTTCAACATTAATTAAATTGATTAGTTATATTATTATACACATACTGTGGATGTGTTCAATTGTGTGCAAAGACACTACAAACCTTAAAATTAATTTACTTGACTGAAAGAATATGGTGTATATACAGGGGCATTAAAACTTTAAAGAATACTGGGATTATGCTATTAGTTAATAATAAATATCATATATACATGTAAGACTATAGTGGTGCACTAATACTTTTTACACATTATGGTAAATTTTTAGGAGATTTTAGGAGAAATATGTCACTGAGAGCTTTGATTTAATCAAAGTTAGTGATCAGTGGCCATCATTACCAGGGATTAATGCTCACTTGTAGCCAATTGTATTCCTTTATAATTATTTTCAAAGGAATTGTAATCAGAATCAGTTTTAATATCACCAACATATGTCATGAAATGTGTGCCTTTTGCTGCAGAACAATGCAGAACATAATAATAATAATAAAAAACTGTGAATTAAAGTATATATATAAAACAGTTAAATTGATTACGTGGTGGTGCAAGAAAGTAGTGAGGTAGTGTTCATGGGTTCAATGTCCATTCAGAAATCAGGTGGCAAAAAAAAACTTCTGGAAACTTGTAACGTTGAATGTATTTATGTTTTGAAATAATCTGTATCGATGCCTTGCAGAAGTTTATTTTGCTGTATCTTGGCACACATGACAATAATGAACTAAGTCCATTCCATTCCAGTAATGGCATTTGGAATATAATATCATTCTCCAAATATCATCTGCCAAAGTGTTGATGTGGTTCAGACAAGGAACAGGTCTAAAAAATGTACATTTTCAATCAGCATCATGTAACATATATTTAACTATAACATGAAATAAGAGCATCTTAAATGCAAATGTAAGTTCCTTGCTTTCTGGAATTCTGATCTGTCAAGCAAACAGAACAGAGTAAGAGTGGAGGGAAGATGCCTCAACTTGCATTAAAAACATCATTCTACAAATATTACAAAAAAACTATGTTATAGAAATCATTTGAAGAAAAGATATTGCAGATTTTATTTCTGATTATCATTAATTTAATGACTATCTAAGTGTGACCTCTGGGAAACAAACAGTGCTGTTTAAAAACATAGTTGATCGCTGAATTCCATCATTGGATTTAAGGTCTAAGTTCCCATGGAAACAGAACACACACTGCAGGAGAATGAATGTCCCAGGCCTCTCAGACTGTTGAATGTCTTCTGACATCATAAAATCTGCTTCCTAATTAGCTATAAGTGGCATAATGATCTGGAAACATAATAGGTACCAAAGTGTGAGTTAAATAGTAGTGTTGCATCTCAAAGTTCAGACCATGTTTATGGTCTACTTGAACTTTCCCCTTAATGGTTTTTGACATAATCGGAACACCTTAATTAGCGGGCAGCACACTCAAAAGCAACCCTTTTCATTAATTATATTGTTCAATATCTGTGCCCTTAATGCCAATGCCCAGGCTGTTAAAATTTGGAGTGAAGTCTTAATTTTTATCCAAACATTTTTGCACATTCCGCACATACAATGACATTCTTATTTAGTTTACTTGACTCAACCGAGTAAGAAAACAAAGAATATTTTACAGGTAGCCAGACTTAAAATGCCTGACTTTAGACACTATGTTCCAAACACTACTTTTCGTAGCTTTAAAAACATCGTTGAGCTTTAAGGTTCAACGGTTTCAATAGGATTGAGTGAATGAAAATTATCGTGTGGATTGGGTAGATGTCATCACCCACAATTATTCCAAAGACCATTCAAGGAATGAAAGGTAGATGCAAATGTTGTGTGGTTACATTATGCAATGTTTGAACTGATTCTGTTGCATGCCTTTAACTCCGTGGCGAGGCTTGCTCCACACCCTGTTCGCATTCTCTTGAATGACAGACATATGTGTGAGTGCTGGGAAGTTTTGTAAGGCTGCTTGTTGCTGTCCCCTGTGGAACGACTGCCACATTTGAACTGAACTCCAGGGTCACCTGGTACGTGCCCTTTCACACCGTGACCCGCTTTCCAATAGTTCACTGAGCAAGGGAATTCAACACTGTTGAGCAAAGACAGTTACTTCAGGAAGTCGCGCACAGTTTCAGTCAACGTTCGCTCAGATTCTGACACTTTTAAAACACTTAAATGTTTAACCTTCAACACTTGAGAAGTTGTCATAACATTTGCATTTATCCTGAGGGGGAGATGGGGGAAGAGAGGCTGTCCTTTTCTAAATGGACCTCTGCCCTTGCTGTAGAAAATGCACCCGCGGCTCAAGACTCTGTGGAACCCCCACTTGTCTGAAGTTCTTTGCTCGAAGTCGCTCACCCCTTTCCCTGATCAGTTTAACACGCCAAAGACAAAGCCATTGAAGAACAAACCGCATCCGCCTCCCCGGACCAGTTAAACTGCGCTTGCGTCTGAGCGGGGTTTGCACTGGCCACGCGACCCCAATTTGAGTTGTAGATAGAAATTGCAAAGATTCTCCTGTAAGTAACTAAACTAGCCCAGGATCACGCTTTCACAGTACATAAATAAACATAACATGACGGGTAAATAGTTCCGACTTTGGCTTTAAAGGAAAATCTGTCTAGTGTCTAATTGTCCATGAAAGGTAAGCGATGTTCTAGATTTCACACTACCTTGACATGCCATAACAGACTCAGTTATAGGTTGTAGTCAGACACGCTCTCTTTATATTGCGTTTAAAGATCCCTTTCGCTGTTATTTGGTATAATTCACATGTCGTCCGTAGACATGTTACCAACAGCTCACAGGATATTTTCACTGCTAAAGTAATTTGAGTTTAAAAACGTATACGTAAATAGTGAATTGCTAAACATTGATGTGTATTTGCAGATCATGAATAATTATTATAGATATATATTGTGTATTTATTGTAGGTAATTAATGTTTATATAATAAATTAAATATTTTCAACTTCGAAATTTTCTTTCTTAATTACGCTCTATTTAACAGCATTGTGTCGTATAAATATGTGGGTTACGTCCATGGTTTACAGATCAAATTCATCCCAAAGCATCTTTCTCACTCTTGTATCCCTTCGTTATTTGCACTGTATAGTGTGATAAACGGCATAAACAACATTACAAGTTCAAAACTAATCAATTTTATTTGAATGTGTATTCTTCCAGTGAGGGCATTTCCTCATTCGGATGTAAGATTGAACCTAGATCCTCTATCATGTACAGCTGCGTAGAAGGTAGTGTTCAAAGTCTTGTTATAATAGCCACGAATCAATTCTAAAAGTAAACAACCACAAATTGATCGATCTGTCAGGAATATTGTTGATTTATTCAACGTGGTTATATCCTTGATAGTGCATTTAATGTTCAGTGGGTGAAGTTGAGTTCAACCAGTTTAAATCCAGATTGATGTTAAAATATAAAAAAAGCAGAAAAATCTCGAGCAAAACCATCTAAGAGACAGATTTGTCAACGTACCAGTCATTTCTGAGGTTAAGTCACTAATTTTGTAGTCTTCTATCTTGCCATTAATCAATAATCAAAATGTGGCCACTTTTAATTCATTTGATTATATTGTAGGAGGTTTGAAATACGTTTGAAATACGTTATTTGAGGTGCGATTTTCAACCTGCTATTATTTCTCCATGAAACAAATTTGATGTAAGCAAATAAACAATTGTATTAGAGCAAAAAGTGTCTTTGAAAGATTATGTGAGCATAAAATTGACGCGAGAATTCGGAATGAACGGTGTTGTTTTAAGTTTTTAAACTACCAAGTTGTTATCCTGACTATACGCAAAGGTTCCTTTTGGTGGCGCACTGTCACCATAATATGAGAGTTGTAATTTTTTTGATCGCCATCCAAAAGCGTTGCTAATAATCTTTGATTGCAAGAAGTTAGCCTATCTCTTGTTATTCATTGATGCCATCTGCGTTAAAACGCTAACTCTAAATATAGGAAAAACGTGCCCCTGTCAAAAGCAAGAATTAGCTGTTAAAATGCAGATTATGTTTGCCATTCATATTCCTATCGTGCAATTTCCTACAGCAAATATTGTTAACCCTCTTTTCAAATTAATTTTATTAAGCTAATGTATTAGAATCAAACTTTGTTCTAACTCGTAGTATTCATTCCTTCCAAATTATTCGCAAGCAAACACATCGCAGGATGTAATACTGTATTTAACTTTGTCCATATTTTCTTTAAGTAAATTAACCCGCTGAATAATTTAGATCGAGTTCAAGGGTAATACCTCTTTGGCAGTTTCAAGTGTGCGAGAGCATCTCTGGTAGTTTAACAAATTACTGTCAGTCAGAAGAGCATCTCATGCCTAACAACAAATTTGGAAATCTCGTTGACTAATCTTAATAGTGAGGAAGCCGGGAGTGTCTTATTTTATTTCCAATCCTTGTTTTATTGGGACAAACTGCATATTAATTGACTGGAAGCAATCTATGTTCTTGCATTGCCCCCCAGCTACGCTTTCGGCAGCCAAACCGCCCAGCTTTCTTTCTTCATTACGATCTGTTGAATAAATGCAAATTGCGGCGTGGCATTACAAAAAGTAAATTGGCAACAGCTTTCCAATCAATAGTTCTATTAGTATGAAAATATACCAAATTTTAATGGAAATCATTTCTTATGCAGCGGCAATGCTACATGAGGTACGCGATTAGAATCGCAGTCTGTTAAAATGAGGGGTTTAGATTTTTATCTTCGAATATTTTTCTATTTAAATACAATATTCTAAAGAGCAGTAGATTGGAAGTTCCGCTATCGGTTATTAATATGTTTAGTTTATTGTCGATGGTATCCGATTTTGAAAGGTAGAGTTTGAAAATATAGATTACGTGTGTTTGGCTATTTCAAAATAGTCATATTTGAATCCGTGTTTTTGCAATTGGGATACAGAAGTCAGTCCCCAGCAATGTTGTACAATTTTCCTCCATGAATTGAACTGAAGCCTCACTCCATCACTGACTCTCTCACCCTAGGTCTGACATCTGGATTGAACATATTAAATATGACATCAGCGTCCCGGCGCTTACAAAAAATATCAGAATTAATTAAAACGAAGCGTGTTTCATTAATGCTTATTACAATATTTAAAATAATGTAATCGATCCTTCTCCGGGCAAATTCCACCTTTGCTTTTTTTTAGATCGGGAAGTTCGAATTCGCACAAGGCAGCGAACTTCCTGAGATTGAGAACAAAATAAAGTTGAGTCTTTGAGCAGATCCATCTTTGAACCTTGCGTGATTTTAATGAAATATTGTTTATGTATACAGGCCGTTTCATTGATATTCTTACCCCAGATGTGAAATGTTTGATACTCCCACAAAATCCTATTGTCGGGAAGACCCTTTGCGCAATCAAGTTTGGGATATTTACCACTGTTTGCCGATATATAAAACGTTTTAAGTTCAAAAATACGCCAAAAGCATTCAGGTGTAAGCTCGGAAGAATGCGTAAAAGCGGCTGCCTGACTTGTGAGGGGATGCCCGGTTTGCAAGAAGAACCTTTGCACGTTTTGCTTACTGTCAGGCAAAATCCACAATTGGTATTTATTGCGAGTCCCTGAAAATGTAACTCCAGTGTCACCCGCTTTGAGATCTACCCCACTTCTCCTGTGGCGGTCTACTTTATAAACAGTGGCTGTCTGTTATTTACCTCACAAGCGAAAAGTGGTGAAAAGTTGCATATTGTCGACATATCGTGGTCTCGCGTGTTTCTAGATGATTGCCATTTACGAATTGCTACCCACGCCGTAACGAGTCCAATGATGAAACTCTACAGCATATTCAGAAAAATATTTCGAGGGATGCATTGATTTTGGTATTTATATTAGCCAAAAAAAAAGTTGCCGATGTCGATATTAATTAATGTGCGGTGGGAAAAAAAATAACGGCTCTAAAGTTTCAGGTAATTAGGGACAGACACCTGAGAACGGGACCGCGATGTATCTGGTGCGTACGGAAAGGTTTCTTGTTTCTGAGGGATGTTCGGAGAAAGTTGGTAAGGAAATCTTAGTGTGATCAGCGGACTCCTTTCCACATTGCGATGTTGGCGAGCTGTTGATGGAGTCCAGATTGATCCCAAAGCCGAGTCTCTGGGCCTCCCGAGGCGGCGCTATTTGTCAAATGTGCACCTTACAGGTTGCAATGTGAAAACAGGGATTGAGGCTTTCCGCTAAATTTCTGCAAGGCGCTTTAATGGAATAGATTTTCCTGGGGAGAAAAAAATACTTAAAATATCAGCTAACTGTATTTCAATTGATTAAAACCAAAATAAAAATCACATAACGCGGGGTAATGTAGTAGTGCGGTTAACTCATTTACGAATTCTGCTATTTTCATTCAAGTTCTGTCATTACATCTGTGTGGAAGCTGAACTGTAAAAAGGGGGCAAAACATTTTTACAGTTAATTTGTAGCTTTTATTATAGATGCTCTAGGGGTCCCCGAATGAGTATTGTAACGTTTCTTTGAAAAAAATGACGCGCGTTAGCTATTTGTTTATTTTGCGTAAGTTGGAAAATAAATTGCGGTCAATTAAAAGTGCCGAAATGGATCGAGAAACGCAATAGAGAATTAGTGATATACGCAATGAAAGTATGTTACATACTGCGGAAATGACCCCAGTACTCGACTTTCCACGCATCTTCCAGCGTTCTCACCTCGCGCTGTATCATACGAGTTTGCATTGTAACCTTTGTGTAATCTTCGCCGCAAGTTTTAGGCACACTACGATTTTGTTACCTTTATTTGGAAACTACCGTTATTTTTTGCGCTAAATAGTCCTGAGCGCCCGTGAGCAGTTATGTAGTTGGTTTGAGAATTTAGTTTTAAAAGTCAGTAAGGATTTTTTCTCTTAAAGGGGACTTGTAAACACCAACAATTAGCTCAGTTGTAATCATTTAGAAGATGTCTACTTTTTTTGAGAGACTGGGGGAGGGGAGGGGTGATATCTAAAACACAGTACATTAAAACTGAACAAAGGCAGTCGAGTGTCCATACAAAAAAAAAGACAGCGTTTGTCAAACGGGGTTGAGGGTTAAAGCAAAAGGCAAAGTCAGAGATTTGGTGTAAAGCAGTGTCTTTGGTTGCGATTGTGATTTTTCATGTGCTCTGGTATGACGGCGAGGAAAGGACAGCTGGCGCGGGGGACTTGGGACTGCCAATGTCCATCTGACTGACTTTGGCTTGACATCTGGGAGACCACTGGTGTGTGGCACGCGAATCGCTTGATGTCGCTATTTATATGCAAATTCTGTGTATCATTCAACCCTCACCGTAAATTTACAAAGGAACACTTCACATAATAAGGAGGATCGTTACTTCGGGAGGTCTTTGACTGGACCATGCAAATCCGATTCAATCCCGCAAGCTTCTAGCTTTTTCTTTGTCCAACAGTGGTTGCTAGCTCACTCCTCAAACTAAGAATCCAGCTGAATCCCCAGTATTTCACCACACAACTGTCTCGACTTCCCAATATGATTTTTAAACCGATATTTCAAACAATATTTGACAACAAACAGGCCATAAAACTGTCTGGCCCATTGTCCTACCCCGTTGTAGTAAATTATTTAAATGTGTTCCGCAGGTTCACATTTTTTTCAACCGAACAGATCGTGCGACAATCTCGCATCGTTTAGGATGGAGCTGTTTGCTGGCATAGAGGAAAGCGCGTGTGTAATTGTTGATGCTTAAAGGTGATATTCGGGCGAGGAGTGCGTTATTAGCATTCCCTTCCCTAGGAACAAAGGGTACCTGCGAGAAAAAAATGAAAACGCCTTCAAAACGCGGGAAAGTTATTTGTTAGAACGCCAAAGTCACTTTATATTGAAGAAATGAAGTTTGAGCCCCTTTTATGCCACCCTTCCCCTACAAGAAATGGCAGCGGTAAATTGTTATGTCAATACGGAGTCGTCACATTTCCCCTCGATTAAATTTGGGTTGTTGCAAACAGTTTGTCAAAATGGTAAATTTGGGGTGGGTGATAAAGGTTGTATTTTCCACGCTATCGTC
This sequence comes from Hypanus sabinus, assembly GCF_030144855.1. Lineage (NCBI taxonomy): Eukaryota > Metazoa > Chordata > Chondrichthyes > Myliobatiformes > Dasyatidae > Hypanus > Hypanus sabinus. Next base: position 47,222,930 of record NC_082727.1, read on the forward strand.
TGGAGCAGTCGTCGTACAGACCAGATGAGAATAGAAAATGAGCGAAATATATTCAGCCCAAACCCTGTTGTGAGGAACAGCTGATTCCCCTATTCTGGCCAGATGGCTTCTGAACACAGATTTGCATTAATTTTCGCCTAATATCTTCAAAAAAAATAGTGGTGCAGCTGCATTTGTTGTCCAATACGTTTTAAAACTCTTTGGCTGCAGCACGGATGAAGCCTCTGTGACGGTTTTGCGGAACTTTTCGGGTTGCGTTTTACAGTCAGCTTTAAAAGGATTTGGCTAAAACCCTATAATTTGGTAATCAGATTTAAATCGCCTCGGCGGGTGTAATCTGGTATGAGAACACTGTAAGTGACTTGCTGCAAAACGCGTTTATCAGATTTAAAGGAAAAACGCCTTAAATATATTTAAAATTATATAAACGGTTGATAAAAAATGTTCACTTCGACTACTTAGTGCCAAAATTACACATTTTTGTTTATGTTGCTACCCTCATTAATTACTAATGCATGTTTACTATAACAGAGCTTTGCATGTATGTATTAACAAGTGACTCACAGAATTAAAATACACTTAAACTCTTCACAGGTTTCAAATATTACACTTAAGATAGAAGAAAGGTATACTTTGCCCTAACTTATATTGATTTCCGGTTGAAATATAATAATTTTGTTAATAACACTGATGTACAAGATCGATAAAACACTGATTCATACAGCTCAGAATTTCTTTTATTTATTATACATATTGTTTCCTGCACATTTTGATTTTAAAATACAGTCTTAGGATTTTGTAGATCTATATGGCATCTTAATATGTGATGATTGCTTCTGAAGACTAATCTTATTACTTTCAATCGCCATAAAATATGATTTTATTATACTTACGTATTTAATTAGACGCCAGCAATGTAATGGATTTTGAAATCGGAATAGCAACAGCTTTGATAATTCACTTATCTGTCGCAATAGTCATTAACCCCCAACACCAGAAAATAGATTGCTCTAACACATCTCTTTCTCACCCTCAGCGGACTATTGAAATTCAAGTGGTTATGGTGTCCCCTGATAACAGAATTCGGACTTCGATTTTCACCGATTAATTAAAATATTAGCGTACGTACGGTGCCAATTGTCAAATAAAGGATGGCAGTACTAATACGAACGAAGAGAAGGAGCTGATCATTGAGTAAGTGACTATCCCTGATTCTCTCCCACCAGCCCGGTCTTCTACCTTTAGTTAAAAAAAAAGCACAGGGCAGCTTCCGTCCCCTGGGTCCCCTCCTCTGGGCACAAGCTAATATCTCTGAAAGGCTAGTTTTAATCAACAAAAAATCTAGTTGGAAATACATGTGAATCTTCAGGAATTCCTGGTGATCGCGTATCTTCATATCATCTAACTTCAAATCGTCGGTCTGATTCACAGCCGCTATGCAGCCCTGATATTGTTAGTGTTCAATGTGCCTCATAATTTGGATATTGATTCACGGAACATACCTAGATCTTTTACCCATAATTGATTACGTGATCTCATGGATAGGGAAAAATAAGGCAATTGAGCACTTTATACTCATGCATAAAGAACTACATAAAGAAGCCACTTTGTTTGACAAGTGCATATGGTTAAATAAATATTAAAGACACCCCTCTTCCCACACATACACAAACATACACATATACACGCACAGAGACACGTAAAATTCAGGTTTGTAAATAATTTGTCACGTAGCTTCAATGCAGCGTTTTATTAATTTTCTGTCCATGTTTTACACTGCCCTGCGACCATTTGTAGCAAGGGCCAGGGAACATTTGGCATACGCTATCTTATAAGTTTAAATACAAACTTCAGCCGCAAGTTTTTGCTACTCGTATTGATCTGACAGTGTTCTCCACTTCAGTTTGTGTTTAAAGTAACTATTTTGTCCCTTTAATTTCTGTTTGAAGACAAACAATTCACATTCGCCGTATATTTTTTTCCTAAAGGATTCATTATGTTAATAATAATGTCTGCATTTGATTTTATTGGATGTCAAATTTGGGTACAAGAAAAAAGAAGGGAAAAATACACAGGGAGAGAAAAAAAGAGGGCAGCTCACGCCGCGGCTCAGGTTGTGGCTGTCAATCGCAAGCGTCGCTGCGTTCCGATTGGTTATGCTAATAAGACCTCCATACATGGCCGCTGTCTCCTCCCCTAAACGTCAGAATCTGTCAGCGCTCGTCCCGGGGGTTTAGAGTTTTGGCTCCCGGGAAAGGATCCATTCCTAGGGGAAAGAGGGCTGAGTTTGTATGTTTCCATCCATTCTGTGAGACGCTAAAGGCCCTAATCAACCTCTCCTGTGTCCAGGAACACCTCTATGGTAATCATTTTTCGTTTATTTGTCTTTTGGAGCAGGAGAACCTTGTCAGAAGTGGTCGATTCAGCAGTGTCCTAAGCAGAATACCTTTGATGCTGTTAGCAGGATGACACCACACTGAGAGAACAACATCAACAAACAACATTTTTTTTACTCTTAAACCAAATTTCCCGCTAGTTGTACTTTTCTCCACAACGGATCACGATCCAACTAGCGCTGAACTACTGAAATTGTTTATGTCGTGCCAATTCAGGACAGCTTGAAGAGGAAGCAAGTCTGAACTCGGCTTTTCTCTCACTGATCATAACGAGCAAAGTCATCTCTCATCTATTTCCCCCTCCGTTCGCCGTGGGAAAAAAAAAATCTGACATCTCCTAGATTCTAAACCCGTGCAGGAGCTGGTTTTGCAGAAAAATTTGTTTTAATGTTTGGAATTCAGGAAAATATACCAAGAGGTGGGACGACCATGAAAGAGGAACCGCTAGGAAGTGGGATGAATCCGGTCCGATCATGGATGCACACAGCTGGGGTAGTGGATGCTAACACAGCCGCCCAGAGGTATGTATAATCAAATACTACCTTCCATCTGATTTTTTTATGTTTCTCATATCGACCCAAAATCACCAAATCCCCTCAATACTCTATCAATTACCCCCTCTCCCTCTGCTCCCCTTCACTTTCCCTTTCATTACATCATATTACTGCTAGCGACAAATCAAGAAATCTCTAGTCTCCCAAATGTGATTCCCATCTCCCATGTTTTCCATCAGTTGGTCTCTGTCTCTAGTGCAGCTAATTCTCACCGATACACTGTGTTATTGTTTTCCCGCAGCGGCGTGGGTCTGGCTCGGGCACATTTTGAAAAGCAGCCGCCCTCAAACCTAAGAAAATCCAATTTTTTCCACTTCGTCTTGGCCCTTTACGACAGGCAGGGGCAGCCCGTCGAGATCGAGAGAACAGCTTATGTGGACTTTGTGGAGAAAGATAAAGTAAGTTACTCACTGTAGAAATGATTTTCTCTTTAAGTGCACAATAACTAACTAGCCTAACGGTACTCAAGAGGCGCCCAAACCACGTGTAGTTCTGCTTGTTATAACAGGTCTCGGCTGCTAAGAAAATAGCTGCAGTTTATGACATTGTGTGTAAATATTATTTTATTACAAAAGCCTAAAAGCAAAATGTTTCCTATTGCTATAATACGAGGACTCGCCGCATACTTAATAAGCCAGAGAATGGCATGGCAAGTTGGTAATTATAAACACATATATTTAAAGAGACTTGGAAAATAAACTATGGAATACATTGAAATATATAATTACTCATTTATAACGTTTGCTTTTAGGAGCCAAATAATGAAAAAACCAACAATGGAATACACTACAAACTTCAGTTACTTTACAGCAATGGTAAGTTGACGAGAATTGAACCAGAGGGGTGTAGCGGCTTTCTCTTTCTATTTTAATAGGGTTTGGGTATGAATCATGTGGTGTGGATACAGGTCATTGTTTGTATAATTCTGAAGCTCATCCTGGCTAGCAATTAACTGCAAAAAGAAAATAAAAAGATCAGAATTTCATTGTCACTTCTGATTTGTCGTGTATTTAGCTTTGAATGTGAACATGATGTTGTTCCCACCCCTTGAAGCAGGGTCCTGGTTCAATGTTAATGTTTTTTTTAAATTTCATGCCCCTTTTGTATTGTTGTGTGGTAATCTTGTGGGGCAGTATATTGTAACAGTTAATCGCAGGCAGTAAAACTAATCTTTAAAGTAAAAATCTGGGTTCAAAAAAAATGTAAATTGCCCTGGGCTTGGTTTTAACACTATTGGCCATGAACTCCAGATTTCAGTGTCATAACCAAAGCACTAAGTATATCCGTGACATTAGTTATCACCATTTGAGTGTAGTGGAATACTTGTCCAAACAGAAAATGTACAAAGCATGGGACAAACATTCGCCCCGTTAAAAAAGCAGCGCTCCACGCTTCAGAGCCCTGCAAATTGCACGTTTCAACTAAATATAAAATTTACAATAAATGTCAAGAATTCATGGATTTCATGGGAAAGAGTTTATATTTCTATGACGAATATTTTATTCACGTTTTATCGCCTATCAGCTCATTTTATTGCATTCATTACAAGGACATCAGCTTCAATATTTTGTCAAATTAACAGTGTCCTTTAACAGAGCGATGTAGAATGCAAACTCGCCTTTCTGTTTTTAAATGATCTGGAGATATTGATAACAAACGTTTCCCTTTTCAAGTCCCGTTAAATTTGATACTATGTACTTTGTTTCTAGGGGTGCGAACAGAACAGGATCTCTACGTCAGGCTCATCGATTCAATGACCAAACAGGTGAGAGAGTTAAAAAAAAATGCTTTAAATTTTGCATTATAATTATTTACTGTAGCCCTACTCATTTGGTACCAGGACCAACGTTGTGCACAATTTCACATGTTTTGGCCAGGAAGTCAACACTTTTGTTTTGCAAGTTGCAATATTTTAAATTAATTGCCTGTCTTGAAATTAACTCAGATTTGTTTGGGTTTAACTAAGTTTTGCTATACGTGTGCCCCCTCAAAAATTCCCAGTGTTAAATTCGCACTTTGTGAGAAAGGGCGTGATTTGGTTATTGTAGAGCTGCATGATTTGGCAGTTGGCGTCTCCATTTGTCTACGGAGTTAAATGCGCTCAGGTGAAAAGTCAGCCTGTCCTTTCCAGTTCCAATTCACCTCTCAGCCCATTCTCCATAATTCAGCTCCACTTTTTTCCCCCTGCCCAGAAGCTGCAGCTTTGAGTGGGTGCGCCAGGGGTCACGAAGCAGTCCATTCCCTGAGATCAGCTGTATTTCTTTATCATCTGTCTGTCATACCTTGTAAATAACATAATTACAGGCAGTTGCTTATTAAATTATTTAGCCTGTCTTCTGCAACTTCAAAGACGATAAGTACGGTTGATCAAAGGTGCTGTACTGTAATTAGCCACGGGAGTCGGCACGATTATATTTCGAACTGAAAATCGCCAGATATTTCACCATCTCGCCAATGCACTTTGTTTTACATTACTCTGTAATTTCATTGCATTGTAAATAAATAAAGAAAACAATTCAAGAAATCGAGCAAATGTTTTGCTCCCTCCTCTGACAGCTGAAAACCGTTATTTTTGCTTGTTTAGTTTTTGCACGTTTTTTGGGGGGGGGGGCAGTGGTACACGTTACGTGCCACACATTCATCTCATGGAATCAGATGTCTTCCTTATCATTCAAATTTCCTAATTAAGTTTGTGATCACGCAGTGACATTGCGAGTTGGGAAAAAAAAAGAAACAGTGTTAAGCACTGCCCGCACAGATGATAAGATGACCCATAGATGTGTAGTTTTGGAATTAAGGGCCTGTGTTTAGCACGGGATTGACATTGATCATAAGAACCCCAATGCTATTTCCCACTTGCCACAGTTATTTCAATAGGTCAGAAACCTCCTTTACCGTTCCTCTGTGATCTCAAAGGTGACAACATGGTTTTATGCCATTTTATCTGTAAGGTAAACGGTTACCGAAATCACCGTAGCCTAATTTAGGAGGGAGTAAGTCCTGTTTCTTAAGGGCTTGGTATGAAGAGGCTGTTATTTTAAGAGATACCTACTCACCGAGTCACGCATCTTACTATTTTAATGATGCAAACGAGGCTTTGCAAAAACGCTAATCTCACTTGATTGATGGAAAACAACAATATAACTGATCAAAGAGTCAACGGCGCAGATCAACTAATTTACTGATTAGGATTTCTGCAGCAAAATTAAAAAGAAACAACAAAACAAAAAAAAAAGCGCGCAGGAATGGCGATTAAAAGGGGAAACAATAACATTCCCAACTTGGCCATGTTTTATTTCAATGACAACAATCAGAAAATAAGCATCTGTTCTGGGGAGGTGCGGCTCGTTACAATGCGAGCAAAGCGAATCTCGTTAGATGAATAATAAGGGTACAGACAGCTTGGAACTGAGGATCCGATGCGCTCAGCTGAGTTGTAAAGGAGCGTGGTGCGTTTGTGCGCACTGCTTGCTGGAGAAGACTCGCTGAAAGGCGAGCGAGGAGCAGGCGAACACACCTAGAGCTCCCACCATCTGGCTGCTGTTAGAACGAATGCTCAATAATTACTCAACCGTACTCACAGACAGTCTTTTTAGAGAAAAAAATTATTGTGTGTAATTGAAAAATAAATACCAGATTCACTCCACAGGCTAAAGCGCACCAAAAAAAAACAGAGTTTATTTTTTGGTGGAAATGAGGTGGGAGAGAGAGCAAACTAAGACATAACATTGTTTGGGTCCCAAACTTCTTGTGCCGCCTCACAGAATAAATAACGGCACTCTCCCCTTCCCAAACATGTACGAGAGTGGGTTGTTGGTGCGAAGCAAATGCAGTATTTACCAATTAGTGTTTTTGTTGAGCTGACGCCCAGTTGTATTCTTGCCCCCTCTCATAAAGAACACGATCAAAATTCAACATGACACGTAATTAATACCTGGGAATGACAGGCACTCCTCACCTTGTTAAAGGATAGGTTCTAACTGATTTAAACGTGACCGTAAGGTTAGAAATCTCAGTTTTGGGGCCTTTTCCGCTGTAACTGTTCCTTCTAAATATGCATACGTTGGTTTAATGCACATCAGGGGGAAGAATCGATTAGGATGATCCGAAAACTATTGTGTTCTTTATTTTTAAATGGCCAATGTTGCTGCATTAACAGGTATCGCGACATTTAATCTTTGTTAAAGGCAACTTTTCAGTGTGAAAGCGCTGATTATTGTTTCTCTGGATAATTATTTCAGCCTATTGTATACGAAGGCCAAGACAAAAACCCCGAAATGTGCAGAGTCCTACTTACACACGAAATTATGTGCAGGTAAGCTACTTGTGGCGCTTAAGGTGCTCTGCCAATGTGAAAAGTTACACCAGATTTACTCTCCGCTATACAGTTTCAATACGCAAGGCACGGGAGACAGACTAGCACTTTACACTAACGACGAAGACATTCTAACAATTGTAAGTTTAACGTAGTACATTATTATTTTTTTTGCGCACCGTCCAATGAAATAAAATGATGCCAAATACAGCAACGTTTCCCCGCCCATTGAAAGGGAAAGAACCACTGTATTTTTAAACAAAACGTGAAAGTTATGTTTCAATAATGGTAAGATATGTTTTATTGCCGGCGTTGGATGTCTTGGTGATTGCTTGGGCCCTGAACATGGCCAAGTTAAATCTAACATGTTATTCACTGTATCGGATTAATATGTTATTGCTGCCATTGCAATGCACTTTTAAGAGGAGAACGGAAACAGGTCATAGTTTATGCACACCAGTGATTCTATAGGAATCACTAATCATTCAGTCATTTCACTGTTCCCTTCTTTACTAGGTTGAGCCACAGATAAACCATAATCTGTTATTGATAAAAAAAAGAAACTCTTTGTACTTATTGAGCTCATATATGTGAGAATTGATTTTGATACTGTCAGTTAACCTTTTCTCTAGAGCAGTGATGCATTGTTCATTCTGTTGTTAGATAGCATGCACATCACCAGGATTTGTGTCAGAAGAGCAATTTCCCACCTGTTTTTTTTCTAACTGCCATAAGAGTTTCACACTGCAAGGGAAATAAAAATGCATCATTGATTTTGTATGTATTGAATGTGAAATATAGTTGCTTGTTAGAGCAGGGCTATTCAGGAAGTGCAACCAGAATATCAGGCTACAGTAGCAGGTATCATACTCTAAGGGGCATACTATTCCTAGCTATTATGCTTATTGCTTAATGTCATTTCACTTAAAACATACTGTAACAGTGCTAATATACAAAAACAGAGTTTTCCCTATACTGGGTAATAAATATAAATTACAACCAATAAAGTGAAATTTCTTTATTATCCACTACTGCATGTATTGCAATTAACATAGAAGAGAGCACAGATGTGATTTAAGCTGTAAGTGGAAGACTGTAGACTTTCTTTAATCACTTTAGCTGTCAGATTTAAAAGGCTTTATATACTTTGCCTACCATATGGTGTTAATTTAGCCAATTTAGACATGTAACCATTATACAAACTATGATTTTAAAGATATAATCATGTATTATATTTGCTATATTCTAATTACAATTACACTTATGCAACACATATTTAACAAAGGGTTTTTTCAAGAAAAATCACAAAAGGGGCGTACAGACTGTTATGGTTCCAATTAAAAAATGCCCCACAGAAATATTGGTTGAAGGTGGCATCTTGCATCTTCTCCAGAAATAACAGCTTGACAATTAGAGGTAAACAAAAGCGGAAGCTGTGAAAACCTATTCCCTAGCCTCCTGCCTCTTTCTTTTCTGAGATCAACGTAAAGACAGACACCACAACATGTTGTTTTTCAATCTTTTAACATTCCCATTATGGTGCTTGTTCACTGGCCATGATTATATCAAAGTTGGAGATGGCAGAAGAGCTGGGGGGGGGGGAGCGGGTGTTGGGTTGGTTGAGCTGGGAAGAAGATAATCGTTTATTTAGAACATGCTTAAGATTATTTGTTTTGCTTACAGCCGGTGTTGTGATAAAAAAAGTTGCGGCAACAGAAATGAAACTCCCTCAGATCCTGTGATTATTGACAGGTATGAATGTATTAATTTTTATCCTTTGATGCCCATTACCCTCAGTGTTGCTTTCAGTTCATTCCGTGCATTGTTCTGTTTGTTGTCCTTTTGTGATACCATGCACAGGTGGGTTGACTTGGAAACCTGGTGGCTCACTCTGTGGGGATTCAGTAATTGCTTGTGAGTTGTCAAGGGAAGCAGATTCATCTGCCACCATGCTCACTGTGAAGAGTATTTTATGCCTAGAGAGTTTTTGGCTTTAAATGTAGATATGTGCTCTAATCTGTTTCTTAGTAACTCACAGGTATTTTGTGTTACTTTTAGTTGCCATTTGTTTAATAGTTATGCATTGGCCTCTTTTGTGAGAAAGAAGCATACCTTGCTGAAAGGCTTGTGACATTAAATATGTATAACATTGCTGCTGTCACATGTTGAAAGTTACTGCGAAGTATAGGTATGATAACTTTGCACTTAAGTAGGTTTTGAACAAAGCTAGGGTTTCAGCCGCTTTCATTACTGACGTACCTTCTGATCATGAACTTTGATTTCAATGTCTGAAAATTAAACCAGGAAAGACCCTAAGTTAAGCCTGACAAAATATGCAGCACCAGTGGAGAGCAGTGCCAATGTTTGATTAGCTGGAATAGCTGTTTGCTTAGTGGAGAATGTTAGCTATCTGACAGAGGGGACATCTTTCTTATTAGTAATCAAATAGGGCAGACCAGTTGTTGCCATCACTCTGGGATTGTGTCAGGCAATTGAAGGCAGGTTCAACAGTTTGAAGAACTTGGTGTTAAAAAAATCAATACAATTATATTTGTCTTTAGTGTTTCTCTCCTAATGGACTCCAAGTAGAATTTCTACATAAAGAGTGCAATTATAATCCATGGTGTGTTTTACTTTATTAGGTGAATATTGAAAATAAATGCACTGCATATTTTCTTAATATTCTCTACTATCATTGGCCTTCTTCATTGCTATTGTCTGGCAGAAGTTATAAAAATGATTTTGCATTTATGACTCAGGTTATTATGCTATTTCATTACAGTGGCTATTGAGCATCTGTATTGAGCTGATATTATGATGTAATTTAAAGATACATTAATATTGCACATTTATTGTGTTATCAATAGTGATGGCATCATAACCTGTAGTAAGATTTATGTGGAAAAAGTGGTTAATAATAGAGAAAGGTGAAATAGTGATTCTAATACAATGGATTCAAATTTATTCTGTAAGTATATAATATAAATGATCTATTACTTTAACCAGTTTAGAAGGATTTGCAGGGCATTTCTACATATATAACTAGAACATTTTATTTGAAAATATTTGAAGGCCAATCATTTTAAAACACAAAATCCTCAACAGAAAATATATATGACCATATAAGCTTCTCCCATTTAATGTCACCATACAGTTTATCATAAAATAGTTATGTTTAGATGTCTAACAAGACAGCAGCAAACCACATTTTAAGAATAAATGTTACGCAGTTTATAGTGAAACTAGTGCAAATGCCGAAAATATATTATCAATGAGAAATCTGTTTCGTGTTTCTAAATTTACTTGAAGTATTGAAAACAATTGTAAATGTAGGAATTCTAATTAACTTAATATTGCAAGTACTGTGAAGAAACAGGAGAGGCTTTAGCTCCTACTTAGAAATTTAAGAAGTGAGTAGATAATAGGACATGCAGAAAAGTTTATAGCCTTGAGGTGAATTGGAAAAGTGCTAAATTAATAAAAAATGCTAAATTCATAAGCATTTAGATCAACATGGAGAACATGTTGAACATTAAAACAAAGTTGAAGTGAGAACGTGCATTTGCAGAGCTTTTTCCCCCTGTTTTGTTAGGCTTAGAGTCCCCTGGTGAGCAATCTCATCACTTGGCTAGTTGGTTCTAAAAGGAATCACAGGGAGCACGCTCTACCAGTTCCTTTTTGCCCTCGGACACATTTAGCAGGTTCTGAACAGATAAGGCATATTTGTCCTCAGGATATGAACCAATAATTCAATCTTGAATTGAGATCTATGACCACACATTTGTTCCAGCTCAGGTCCAAGCAGTGTTCCGTAAATCAAAGCCATTGTCCATCGTTAGGTGAAAAAAATAGCAGCTTACTGCAACTAAACTATTTAGAGGAAAATCATTTGACTTAACTGTATTCAGAGGAGTAGGGCTTTAGGGGGACGGAGGGGCGGGGGTGATGCTGTTGGTGGGGATGGTGATGTGATGGTGGGGAAGAAAGAACATACATGCCTTGTTGTACTGTTGGGCAGGATGAAAACACCACTTTCATTGTAAAATAATGTTTTCTGGGAAAACAAAAAATAAAACAGCTGTTTCTTATTAGGAACACCCATTGTCTATGACACACAAGCCTAAAGAGATAAATCCTACTTCTCCAAATATATTCTGATGGTCTTAAAAGATTACAGTATACTGTGAATGCTGTTTAAATTAGAACATAATCTGTGCTAAAATAATTTTTCCGTGCTAGTGTAGTATATTTTTTTGCTAACTGCGGAAATTCCTGGAAAGGTACATCCTCTTGCCTTTTCCTTCCCTGTGTGGGTTCAGTGTAGATGGATGCAATGTCCAACTGTTGAAAATTGAAAAGACTGATTGTTGAGGAAGACAAGAGGAGGCAGGATTATATTACAATCACAACACAGCACTGCAACGCTCTAGTGAGAGCTGTGGTAGCTGTGCTGGGATACATTAAATGGGTTCACGATACATTACGAATAGCACACATAGCAGAATGTTCCCAGTGGCACCAGTGCAGTCAAATAGCAAGTTGGCATCTTTACTAGTAGTAACTGGCATCCCCTGTAGAGTTGGCATTTCTGTACAGTTCAGGAGACTTATCATTCCAAGTGTGTCCTATTTTCCTGTACAGCAGCCAGACATCTGTTTATCCCATTTTCTCTCTCTTGAAGCGATTGGAATGGCTTTAGTTTAGTGAAAAGTTTAGTCAGGTTTAACAGCTGTTACTGAATTTCAAGCCTGCTGGTTTCTAAAATATTTTATGTGGCCTTTGGATCTGTATGATTTTTTAATGGTTCTAAAACAACGAAAATTCATGATTTTTAAATTATTTTGCGTGTGTCAATCGTTGAGAAATACTTTTATAGGTATGTCAATATAAATGTACTAGGAGCAAATGTTTTGATTCAACAATGCCTATGATTTAAGACCCATTTTAAGTTTTTAAGTGATGGTAACGTAGTAGCCAAAGACTGATTTTCAGTTTTCTTAGTCAACATTGGTTCCTTTCACTTCCTGTCACAAAGGTCAAAGAAAGCTGACCTTTGCTGGCAGCTTCAGTTGTTGAATAATTCATGTGATTGACTTTTTGTCAGTGCACACAGTTGTGCTCTGGGACATTTTATTCATTTACCTCATTTAAAGCGCCTTTCTGCACCTGTTCAACTATTAATATCATGTAATTTGTGCCTAATGCCGATTTTGCTTAGCATTCATTATATTTCTTATTAGCTATATTTCCAAACGATTATGTATGATTATTACTAGACCCTAGGAACAGTGATGGGTTATTCCCTAGACCTTTACATCTTCTTGTCAGGCTGTTTTCGGAAGCATTGAGAATAAACATTTGACCAATACCAATGTTTTTGTTCCTAGTCCATATCCAACCAGCAGTTAAAACATTTTCCCTTATGGCTTTGGAAAAGCATGATTAAACCCTACACTGTTGAAGCTGTACAAATGCCAGCATTTATAAGGTCAACGGTTTTGTTAAAAATGCAATGTAAATTAGAATCTGTGGAAAGGGACATTAAACAAAAATTTAATTCATTGTCTTCTTGAATGCCATTTATGTTTTGGCTGAGCCTGGGAATGACAAGCAGGATTTTCAAATTTTAATAATTTTAAATTAAACATTGTTTTGTTATCTAGTCCTTAGTACGCTACAGTGTTTGGACAATTAATGCAAAGCTGTGATTGTTGGTGGTTCCCACTGTATGTTTAGAGATTATATAGCAACCTTCTTTGAATGGCATGTTGTCATTACATCTGCATAATGTAATTAGAGCAATGCAGTTTGGTGTTAAGTTTTCCTCTTCACTTTCTAGTGTACATTAGTGTGTCAGTGTTAAAACACGGGGCAGGTATTTTCTCAGCTTTTGTCTTTGCTTTCATTTCATTTTCCAAAGCTGCACCGCTACCAAATAAACTGCAAGTCTTCTCGTAAACACTTGTTTCCTCGCCTTCCAATGGTGTTTCTGCACAGATTTCAAGGATACAGTATATTTCTGATTAATGAGCGTAGCAGTAGAAAATACATTTCAGGTCAGGAGAAACTACCAGTGCAGTCTCCATGCAAGTACACAGGTGTGAACGTCTCTGCATTATTTATGACCATCTCACATCTCTTCTGCTACAGAGGGAAAAACAAAACAATTCTGAGAAGTGCTGTGCTCATTCAGTCTTCAACACAAAATGTATCTCGGTGACCAAAGCCCATAGTGGAATGTCAAGGAACAGAGACCGTGTACTAGCGGCTGTGTTGGGGTGGAGTGGGGATTGGTGTGTAGTGGAGCTGGGGGAGGGGACAGCAACAATGAGGGGTGGAGACTGGGAGGAAGCCTAGAGAGAACGCAACAGAGTAAAATTAGAAGGAACATTGAGGATGGTTATACACAAAGAGATAGTGAGAAGAACCTATGTGAGAGAATGAAAGTAACAATAAAAGAAGGGGAGACAAGCCAAGCTGTCAAAACTATACAAAACAAGGAACCTGATAAAAAACATTCAGTGCTTCTGTTGCAGCCTTATCAGGTGAAAAGAAGAGATAGTGCCATGGTCAGTAATTTTGTTTGGAAGTCTTTGATAAATTGCGTTAGTTTATGGAAAAGTCCACCAAAATCAGAACACTTGTTATTCCAGTGTTATAGAAGTGGGTGATTTTTATCAGCAAATGAACATGATTTCTTTCCATAACCTTAAGAGAAAGTGGAAATGGAGCTGTTTGAACATTGTTTTAATAACAAACTTTATAAAATCCTGAATCTGACTCAAAAAGCTTGCATTTTAGCCAGAGAAATGATGTCATGTTCAACACCATTTATTTTCTCAATATTTTAATCATTTATAAGAAATCAAGAACTGATGGCGGTGGTGTGGGTGGAGAAGGGGTGGTGCGGGGGAGGGCCGTGTGTGGCTGAGGAAGTGGGATCATGAATTGCAGATGGAAATTCTTAGTTTCAGAGAAGGTTTCCACAGCAGAAGCCAGAACATGACTGACAGACAGGACTACAGGAAGTGAAATCTCAGGGAGCTTAACCTATACTTGGCAAGGCAACCACAGATTACACTGAAGAGAAATTTTTTTAAAAAACTTATTTGGACCGATCTACCAATTAACAAGTAATGGGTGTGGGTTTGAACACAGAACTCTTACTGTTATTGTTTTTGACTACTTTCTTTACGCTCTGTGCGATGTGTATCTTTGAAACATGAATTCATATGGTTTACTTTATGTACCCCTATCTGCATTTTATTGGAATTTATATAGAATCAAATTTGTTGATAATATCTATGAATAGTAACAAAGGAATCCTAAGTATTACTAATATGTGTTATTGTGGTTTGAACCCCATTAGTAAATTCAGCTAGGCCAAAGGGGAAAAAGGGTTATCTAAATAAGGGAGTTTGATATTATAAAGTTTACTTAATGACGTTTGAAAGCATTTTAGTGTAGAAGTAAACTAAAATCAATTGTTATCTTTTTATTCCTAATGATAAATACAATAATGTGGAACAGCTGGCTGGTTTGTTAGGGATTATGTTGTGTTTCTCAAATAGTAAATTCACTGGGAAATGAGTTGAACATATGTGCAAAGGAAGGGCTTTACATTTGTGTTGTTGTAAGACATGTAGAATGGGCCCAGCTAACGGAAGAAGCTGGCTCCAGCTTGTCGCTGGTGAAAGACGAAACACGGTTACACATCTGGTGAGAAAGAGCAGTTCATTTGCCGAGACAGCTCTCCCTGCTGTAACTGAAAGAGCCTATTTTGATTGAAACAAAGCAGTGGGGGCTGGGGTGTCAGTTACTACAACTGGATCTGCTGAAAAAGTCTCAGGGTTCAATAATGAAGACAAACTAAAATTACAGTGTGGCGGAGTTAACCCCCACTCCCCCACCCCCCCCCCAAACATCACTTACACACACTTCTTTATTTAATGAATCTAATCTCCTCCTAACAAAAGTTTACTTCAATAGGGACATAAGTTCTAAAGTGAAGCGTAAGCAACAATTAATTTCCCCTCCCCCCCCCCAGAAAAAAGTTATTGTAAAGCAAATTGTTAGGCTCAGACTTGGTTTATCTGACTGTGACATATGTGCGGTAAAAGAACTTAATTCGGTTGTGTACACAAGACGAACACTCCCCCTTTTTTCAGTACTGAATGCACTGCTGGCACTCTGCACATTCACCCTAGCCGTGCTTAGAGGACTTGTGACCGCACAGAAGGCTTAATTTAGGCAGGCGACAAAAGGCCCTAACAGTTGGAGTAGGGCTATTAAAGCACAATGGGCTGACGCAGTTGCCCATTCTTTCTGAATAACAACCAGTAAAATTGAATTGGTTTTGGTATTGTGTGGACTGTCAGGTATGCACTTTGCCAACCAAAATTTGATTAGGATTTCCTCTACAAGTTTACATAGCCCTTCTGTGGTGTGTATGCCTCGGCTGGCTAGCTATTTTCTCTTATCCAGCCCCAAATTACATTATCAGCTTTTTCGTGAATGGAGCTGTAACCGTTACTCTTATCCATCTGGAAGAAGATAACAGACAGGATAAAGAGGAGATAATAAAGCATGAACATCAAACCGTTTTTAAAAAGTTAGATGGTTTTAACAAAATTGATATAGACAATGTAGGTGATGAATTAGCAGCAGAATCAGAACAGCTCTATCCGCAAGACTTGAGAATCAAGTTTTGTACTCTCAGAAACACAACTTTGATATCTTCTAAATCATGCCAGAATGAATACTATTTAACTAGTTTTAATTTTTTTCCCCGTGATCCTGCAATATTTCAACAGTGACAAAATGTTTTTTCATCAGACTTATTGGTGATAATATGAGCATTAGAATTAAATACAATTTAACTTCTATGGACGTCAAACAAAAACATAGAAATGCACATCACTTGATTTTGTGGAACATATTAGCGACTAATGTAGGGAGATGCATGGTTTGTTTGTCTATGTCAATGACTTCATTTTGCATCTTTTGATTGGCTTTATGAGGGCCATGGTCCTGGTAAAAGTCAGCATGGTTAGTGACTTAAGAATGCAAACAGCATATCACTAAGGTATATCTTTGGTGGAAAAAATCTTTAAAATGTGGTAATAAAATGGGTTTCACAAGTTGGATTGTACATTGAGACATTAACTGTAATTATGGAGCGTTGCAGCCTTGGAGTTACTCAATTGGATCTGTTCTGAATTCTGGGTTTTGATTTCACTAATACCTCATTTTAAATGCATTTGATGAAATCTAAATGGGTTATTTATTATGCAAGGAATAAAACTTTAACAGTATCAAAAATCCTGCCTTTCTGAAACATTTTTTGCTTTTTTAACAGTGGAACAGTTTTTACAAGCATTCAGAATGAAAGGTTGGCTTTTGTTTCAACAGCGTCCATTGTTTGCCATCACATGGACATTATCTGTTCAAAATCAGAATATAAATTCTATTTTAATTGTACTGGGATAATTGGTTCCTATATAAAAACATTTGTTTTCAATGTACTATATGAAAAGAAAAGCCTTAAGTAAATCCAGTGGCTCTGATGGTGTGCACAATTCCACATAAGGGTAAGTAATACAAGCTTTTCCACAGATTCACACCCACAACATTTGTTTCAAATTAGAAAAGGTTTGTAAATCAGATCAATATGCTTGGATGCTGCAGTCCCTTAGTGGGATCTTTTATGTCAGTTCTTCCTCAATATTTGCTTATTGGAAGTGGTGCCAATGAGTGCCTCCCACAACAATTTCCATTTTCTGAACATAGCAATTTGTTCTGTGACACTAGAAAGATTGGGTAAGGAAATATTCTGTAGATAGGATTGGACATGCTGCTGGGTCCTGCTGTTTGAGGTCATAGGGCACCGATCTATGTGGTGGACAGAATTCATCTGTTACCTCCATGATTTGTGCAATGGTCCATAGCCAAGAGAAGGCCCCGAGGAAAGTAAAAAGAATTTAACAGAGAACTTACTGAAATTATTCTGATCATTTATTGTTATATGTTCTAAATCTACATTAAAAACCAGCTCATATAAAGTATAAAAGGAGATGACTTCTGTAAGTTAACATGGTGTAGTTATGGGTCTAGAAACTTTTATCACAACAGTATTTAAAATTAACTTGACATAGCTGTTAAATGGTACACAACAGATTTTAGCTGCATCCCATTTTAGAGATAATTTTCATCTTTCAAACCTTTCAAGTATGGAATCAAAGAAAGCTATGACTCATTTTTCTGGAGAATTCATTATAATTGCTTTTACTACTTCTATGTTCCAGAACTTCCATGTTTCTTCAATGAAATAAACGGTATTTCAAAACATATTTTATTCTCATTCATTACGAGCAGAAGTAGCTAATTTGCAGTGACTTTGTGGTACGATGTGATAGTAATTAATCGTGTGAGTTTCAGGTCAGCCAGTAACCAGAACAGAAATATACAATTGGTAATAATTGTACAGGAGATGTGTGTGAAAAATGTTGAGATGTACGTTCTCATTATGGAAATATGTGCCTTTGAACTTTGAGTCTTAAATTAGTTTATGTTGAACATAGTCATTTGTTACATCTTGAAGTCCAAAAAAGACCACTTAAAAGATACCATTGTTCATTATAAATTAAAAACAAACCTGTTGGCTATGTTCATTGCATTTTTATTCCCAAGGACCGATCTGCTGGACAGTTATCTACAGTTTGATGTGTCAGTATCAGAGCTGCCGTTGAATCGTGCGCCAATGTAGTTACAAAAAATGCCTGTCAGCATCATCAATTGAATGTAAAAGCTCTCCATAGAGAAAATTTGTTTTTACCGTTCCTTACCTGTCGCGGTGGAATTTACTGGTCAAGTTGAGGAAAAAGGCTTGTTTAGGTGAAAATAATGATCGTAAATAGAGTCATAGAGGAAGGGGAAGGAAAGTGGTGACAGTACTTGCTATCAAGACCTGCAATTCCAAGAAAATATGAGTGTTCTGATCCAGGGAACCAGTAATTATCTTTTTGTGAAGAATGCACAATGGTGCTAGGATGATGAATTGATCACAGATTGGAAGCGTGGTTTAACTGTCATGTTACAGAGATAAGAGGGTGCTCAGGGATTGCTCATTCTTTCTGCTAGTTCACAGCCAGCCAGTTTATTAGCACAAATCCCAAATGTTTAGTAAACTCATTAGGTTCCATCTAATGCTAATTTATCATCATAGATGGAAACATAGCAGTGGAGGCCAGAGGACTGTACAGAAACCTCACGATTTACGGGGCTTTCTGATCAATCACACACCTTCTTCTGGTCGTTTCTCTTTAAGAGCTTTAAACTGTACAGAATGATGCATAGGATTAAGCTGCAGCAATCATTTTAGGTACCCAGGAGTTATCTCTCAGAAGATGGTTATCAGAAAGATTTGGAAAATACAAACTTAAGCCAGGTGTGGTCCAGTTATCTTCACAGACGGGTGAAGAAATCACTGAGCATTTTTGTTAGCAGCGTCTCTGCACAGAAATACATCTTATTGTGCAAATGTCAATTGGAATATATTTTAAACTTTATATGGCAGTATTGTCTATGGAAAGGAAAACAGGTTTTAAAAGACCAATGCTCTTGGCATTTTCCAACATGTTCCGTAGTATTTTGGAGAGAATAATAACCTTTTCTGCTCTATGGTAACACCTGCAAAGATAATAAAATTCTTATGATATTTCACCAGGTAAAATGTGAATTGCAGAAGAAAAGCTATTGAATTTTTATGGATCTTAATCATATAAAATGAGATTCATGGAGCATACATATAACTGTACTTTTCAAATTTCTCTTCTCCGCTGAACTGCAGTATCGCCACTTTTTCACTATGTGGTGTTAGGTGTACCTTTGCTGTAAACCCCGACTCAGCTTCTGAAAGGAAAACTCTCAAAAACCCTGAATCCGATTTGACTAACAGTGATAATGAAATATGGCAGAAATTTCCTTGTGCTGGTTCAGTGGCAGGAAAGGTCCTGGATGGTCTATATTAATTCATCTGACTTATGTTCCCATGTCCTGATTCACTTTATGATTAAAAACTGCTGCAGGTTTCTTTGCCAATTGAAATCAGATCTCATCTGCAGCACAGTTGTATTGATCCCTATTTAACATCAAGGCTCAGAATTGATTGGTATTGATTAACAATAAAAACACTCTGCTGCTTGTCCAGCAGTAAGTCCAATAGTTAGAATGAAAGAGTACTGTGCCTCAACTGTGTATTGAATGGGATAAAGGAGAAATAGTGGTAAATATTAACAAAAAAGAAAATGCTGTAACTCTTTGGGACAGCAGCAACAGAACAGCTTTGTTTGAATTAAAGTTGCCACTTCTCTGTCGGTTTTGGATTCACTTGTAATTAACATTTTAAAATAGTAAATGTCACCAGTTCAGACTTTATTAAAATTTTTAAAGTTAAAAATTTTACCCTGTAGATGATCTTAGATCTTAGGCAAGGACTTTTTTTCCTCCATTCTTCTCCAATGCTCCTCCATGACAGGTTGCTAGAAGATGTAATAGGCTTGGTGTCTGTAGCTTCACATGATATCCCATTTATCTTTAAATGTGGAACTTCCCATCCTCTATATGGCAGTTTTTGAAAACTTTGAAGAAGATGTGTGTAATGATTCTCATGTTTTATTGCATTCCTCTTGAACACTCAGAAGTCACTAAAACCATTATACTGTATAGAATTTTAAAAAGTAGTAGCCAGTTATAAACAAAAATGACTTAGATAGTACTAGATAAATTATCCCATACAACAAATGCTTGTGTTTTATTGATTCAACTTTTTCAGTCCTTCCTGGATTCTTTTGGCAACCATCTGGCCTTCATCTACTGTTTGTAAGTATTGGAAGAGGCTGAAAACATCTGATAGAGATTATCCAATGTTAACATTGAGAAGTTTACAGTTATATAATGA
The DNA here is from genome assembly GCF_030144855.1 of Hypanus sabinus. Classification (NCBI taxonomy): domain Eukaryota; kingdom Metazoa; phylum Chordata; class Chondrichthyes; order Myliobatiformes; family Dasyatidae; genus Hypanus; species Hypanus sabinus. The sequence goes on from NC_082727.1 coordinate 47,243,153, forward strand.
CCAAACCGCTCCCCACAAAATCTCCCTTGAGATATCAGTTGTGTGAAGATGCTTTTAAAATGTAATGTTTACAAGTGAGGCCTTTTCAGCTTATACTGCATACTGTTATTAATTTTATTTTGAATAGAATAAGCCCAATTTGCTCTCTGTAATGTTGATTGAGGAATCATTTCAGCAAGGCTGTTCCCTGTAAGTACTCGATGTTTGTTTGTCTGGGGATAGCCACTAGAATCCCATCCAACTGGGACTATGAGGTCAGGCATGTCCATAATGAAGAGCAGCTTGACAATCTAAAACCACTGTGGTTATGGTTATTTGTGTAAAAGCTATCGTTTGCTTTTTTAGCAGCAAGCTGAGCCTACCAAATCTACTCCGCAGGCTAAAGAATGCCTGTATGGGATCATACTTCTTGTAATTTACTTATTGGTTAAATATACAATCAAAATGTGACCATTCTTTGCATTTTTCCCCTATGTCCTAGTTGCAAAGTAATGTTTTCTTTCTTGAACTTCAGTAACAACAATAAAAAATACAACAATTTAACAAGGTGCAAAATAGAGCTATTGAGTTAAACACATTTTTGTTTTTTTGCAGTGTTGTGCATTCTTAAAATCAGTTGGAGTCATATAGTACTGAATTAACAAACTACTTGTGAATTCTGAGGGTTCAGATCCCATCATTCCCAGCACAGAGATTGAATTCAGTGAACTTGTTGATTTGTGGGAATAACATCAGTTAAAATTAACATCAAAGTTGTCAGATTGTGCATATCTAACTGATTCACTTGCGTACTTCAAGGAGGAAAGCTTCTACCCATTCCAGCCAATGCATAACACAAATACAGGCAATTTAATTAAAACATAGCGTGCTCTGACTTTGGCTAAAAAGTTGACGTATTATGAACGGCTCCATTGTTAAAGATGAAACATCATTTCAAGATAAGAGAAAGTAGAATCAGACCAATTTAACATGGAAAGTTAGGAGACCACCCCATAACATAGACCATTGGTAGGCAAACCTCTTAGAGAGTGTGAGCCCAAATTGGTGGTAATCTTATATATATTATTTCATGTGTCAGGATAATTTTGTGCCTACATTATCATTGAATGAATTAATACCAATAATTGTGAAAAAAGAGTCCTGTTGCTCATTTATGCATACTCATTGTTTTACTATTAATAAAAATATAAGTCAGACTGAAATAAATAAAGTATTTTTGAAAACCTGTTCAAAAATTATTCATATTAATCTTTTGAAACACAATTAAAAGTAACAATTTCTAAATAGTATTGTTGTTCTAATGTTTAACTATCCAAATACTGATGTGTGCACCAGATCTGCAAAGATCTCAAAACACATCATCCAACCTTGTGTTGTTGCAACCATTTAGCTGATGCCAAGCTGGTATGAGATGTTTACTTTGAACACATCTCACTGCTCTTGCATTGTAAAAATTCATTCGCTGCTACATTTGGTAGTGAATATAATCATCAATGTATCTTTTTATTAAGGGTGGTGTTTAAAGAATCGAGGGGTGGCATTGCATGCTGTGTCCCAATAAAGTTTTTGCACATACCATCTTAGGACCACCACCCTCCTCGACTATTTTTTTTAAATCTCACATCCCAATTATTTCATAATCTTCCCAGATGATTTGCTGTTTTTCTGGTAGGATGATCCTCTTGGAGATGGGAATGCAATGATACACTCCAACATAACAATATTTCCGAATCCCCTAAGTTCTCATAGCTCCTGTTCAAATGAGTAACATGGTTTTGCTGATCAGCATCTTACCTATGTCTCTCTCTCTCTCTCTCTCTCTCTCTCTCTCTCACCCCTCTCATACTCACACAATCACTCTTTCCCTGCAGACCTCTGACTCCATCCGGGTAATGAACGAGTGCTCACCAGTTAGACAAAGCTTGTAGACATACACAGGGTAAACCTACCCTGTGTGAAAATCTTAAAATCCACACCAATGGCTTGTTCATACCAAGACCAACATCAGCATAGTCTTGAAGGATATGACAGCCAGAATGGTCTGTGTTTCTAGTCATGGAGGAACCATCTTGAGGGAGCAGCCACTTAACCTTGTCTGCCCAAGTTATTTGTCAAGTTTACACTGGTCCACAGCCAAGTAGCATGAGTGAGTACAGTATCATCCTCACAGAGCCAGAGGTGGAGACACCTTCCCCTGTTACCCTCCTTACTACCATAGATGCAGAAATTCAAAACCTGAGTATCCACAAGGTATTGCAGCACATCGGATGAAGCGGTATAAACCACAAAATCTGCAGCCGTACGGCCCAGGAGATCACCAGTTCCTCGCCCGAAATAAAGGAGGAAAACAAAATTCTGTTTGAAAGCTGTGCAGAGAGTGTGTCACTTAGAATGAGGTTCCAAGTTAGTGAATCTAGTGGATAGGATTATCTGTACACTAACAATTAAATTAGTGTCTCACAGTCTTAAGGGGTCCAAAGGTTTGCAGCACAGCCACATATAGATGTGAAAGGCAGCTGACAATCAGGTGATTACCAGCAGAGGGGAACACCATGAATTAGCCTCAACAATGTTCACCTGATTCAAACCTTAACGTGAGCACAGTGTGAAAATCAAGGAAATCTGTTTGGAATCATTCTTATTCAAAAGTTATTCACCATATAGTCCTATGTTATCACCCCACCATCATAGGTGCCAGCATTGGTTCAGTTTACTTTGCTTCACATGAATTAAACGTTTTCCAATTTTGGGTGTACCATTGAAGATATGTGCACCAGACTAACAAGTATTTCCAGTGCCTGTGACACTGACATCCATTCAACTGCCAAAGTAGAATACTACCATCCACTACAAAAACAGACAAATTTAACCTGAGCAATTAATGTCCGACCAGACCCCCTCCCAATAATCAGTGAAGTGATGGATGAAGCCATTACTGGTGCCATCGTGTTGCACCTGTTCCACAGTAACCTGTACACCAATGCTCACTTTATGTTCTGCCAGAACCAGTTGGCTGCCAACCTTATCATAGCCTTGATCGAGACATTGATCCAAGAACTCAATGCCAGAAGAGCAGCAAGTGTGACTGACAATGATGTCAAGGCAGCATCTAAACAGTATAGTCCCACAGTGCTGTAAAAGAAATTGGGGTTAAAGGGAAAACCACCCTCAGTGACTGGAGTACAAAGAAGGATAGTGATAGTTATTGAAAGAACTCTTTAAGACAACATTCTCTACACAACCAACTGCATCATCTTCATCCGTGACCTTTTTACTGTTTAAAGTCCATATCGTTTTCAGGTGCATTGCGGTTTTGCAATAATGAAGCCATTGCATGTTAGAGCACTGCAGAACCTGAGAAGACCCCAGATTAAACTGTAATATTTGTGACTTGTAAATGCAAAGTAACAACAGAACCTTGCCATGACCTTCAACAGCACAGCCATGCTTAAGGATTTTTGAAATAGTCTCCACAGAAAGGATTTAAAATAAGCTGTAATAGATTTTAAGTTTTAAAAAAATCCATGTTTGTAAAGAGGCACCAAGCAAAAGGTGATTAAAATGCTAATTGGAAACAGTTTCCTCTAGATAGTAAAAAAAATGTTTTATTACTTTGTGTAAGTAATGAAGAATATTCTGCACCCACTCTGTTGGAAGGTTTTATTTGATTCTTGTCTGTCCGTGGAGATAGAAATAACTAGATACTACATATGGTTGCAAACAGCCTTTTTAAAGTGGAGAGTTGGGCAAGATTTAATAAGGAACACAAAATCTGAAATCAGGAACCAAAGAAGTATTTTCATTTAAGCTAAGTCTGATGATCCAGTGATTTGCGGAAATAAGGGATACCCTTTATTTCAGATTGTCACAAGGCAAAAGGTTACAATGTACTGACATTCAATGAAAAACAAATGGTATTTAATTAGGCAATTTGGCAGAAGGAACTGCAGGGGGATTCCAGGTGACAGGGTGGATTTGGTGAAGAAGCCCCAGCTATCAAGAGAAGAGTGGATCAGGAGAATAAATATATTCAAGTAATCTATTCTCTCAGAAGTGAGTTTATATGCAGAAGTATATACATAGAGGAAGTTGTTAAGTTAGGTTGTGATGAAGGATTTTGCCTTCAATTGTGGGAGAGGTAGTTGATCTTGGAAAGTTCAGAGGAATATTGGGACGAGGTAAAGAGAGTGGGATATCCTGAAAGGGACACGAGAGGTAATTTATAAATGCAAGGTTTCCTTCTTTTTAGTTTGCCGCTGAGAATGAACAATATCAGGGAACCTAACTCTTGAGCAGACTTCAAGTCTAGTTACAGTGTGTGGGTAACTAGGTTATAGAGTAGCATACACAGCTAGCTACCGAGAAGGCGTTCTCAGATTCTATTCTGCTTAGCTTGAAAGGATTTTCACTGCCATCATTGGTTTATTAATGGTAGCAGTTAATTGAAATATGACATATACTAATCATTGGTATTTTAAAATAATGCTCTTTTCCATAAAAATGTAAGCTGAAATGATATTATATGATCTTCTTTGGTCAACAAGTCATTGTGGAAAGTAGAATGCATAGTGGTTCTGAAGTGAACTACAGGATTACAACCGTTCCCAGGTAAGTATGTTCTGGATTTACAGAGATTATGCAATGTACTGAGTAGTGGAATTTAGTTTATCTGTTTCGCTGCTTCATCATTGGAGATTGTTTTTATTTTGATCGCTTTTCATCATTTTTTAGTTTTAATTAATTTTATTTTATTACATTTATAAAATTATGTATTTATTTATTACTTTATTTTTTAAAAAAGACGGAATTTGTACTTGGAATCAGACCAAGTGGCTGAGGTACTAAATGAGTACTTTCTGTCAGTATTTTCCCAAGGAAAAGGATTTGGAGGGTAGTGAAAGCAGAGGTGGGAAAACTAATGTGTTGGGACATTTTGAGATTAGGGAGGAGGTCATGTTGAGTTTTCTCAAAAGCCTTAAGGTGGTAAGTCTCCAAGTCCTAAAGGTATATATCCAAGAATACTAAAGGATGCACATGACGAGACTGCTGAGGCGTTGACAAAAATCTTTGTGTCCTCACTAGAAACAGGCAAGGTCCTTGAGGACTGGAGCAGCAAATATTGTGCCTTTGTTCAAGAAAGGAAATGGGGATAATCCAGGCAATTATAGGCCAGTGAGCCTCATGTCATTGGTAGGGAAGTTATTGGAGAGGATGCTGAGGGATAGGATTCATGTGCACTTGGAAAGGTACTGTCAACATGGCTTTGTGTGGGCAGGTCATACCTTAGGAACTTGATCAAGTTTTTGAGCAGGTGACAAACAAGCTTGATGAGGGTAAGGCAGTGGATGGACGCCATTTCCATGGACCCTTTAGTCAGGCATTTGATAAACTCCCTCATAGCAAGTTGATCCAGAAGATAAAGATGCATAGGATCCAAGGTGATTTTCAAATTTAGATCCTAAACTGGCTTGCCCATAGAAGACAGCGAGCAAGACTGGAAGGCTGTTATTCTGGCTGGAGGTCCATGACCAGTGATTATCTGCAAGGATTGTTGCTGGGACTTCTGTTGTTTGTGATATACTGTATATCAATAGTTTGGATGAAAATGCAAAAGGGTAGATTGACAAGTTTGTGGGAGAGTAACAGGTTCAATTCAAGTTGGTTCGAGCCATTACAGATCAAGAAAATAAGGATTGTTAGCATCATTGCAAATTAATGCCTCATTCTTTTAAATTAGTTTTCAGGATGTAAGCAGCATGACTTAATATTTGGCCTGTGATAGGTAAATGTTCACCTTTGGTATATTATGCTGTGCTATCTTTTATTGCACATCTGTATGAAATAATAATTGTGTGAATAGTACAGGAAATAAAGTTCTATGTGCATTTCCTTGCATTAGTGGCACCAAGTTTGAATGTGTACAATATGGAAGTCTTGAACTTGCTGCCCACTTTTTGCCAGCTATTTCCCAACAATGGTGTAACTTATTATGCTGGAAATCTACAGAAACTCCCAATCAATCAAACAACATCTCAAGTCATTTACATAATAAATAAAAATAGATCCTTGTCCTACATAGCTGATCTTTCACCTCAAGACTATTTTTCCTATATTAACCATATAACTCATAATTGTCCTAACATCTAAAAATATATCAATCCCTTGCTCAAATGCACTCCATAATACTCTTGAGTTAGAGAATTTCAAAGAATCACTATTTTCTGGATGAAGAAATGTCTTCTCATCTCTGACCCCTTGTTTTGAGATTGTGACCACACGATTCCAGACTTTTCAGTCAAGGGAAACATCAACTCCACATTAACCCTGTCAAGCCCTGTAGGAATTATTGTATGTTTCAATGAGATCACTTCTCATACTTCTGAACTCAAGAGATTATGGGCTCAGTCTACTTAATCTCTCCTTATACAACAAATTTACCACACCAGGAATCAATCTGGTGAACCTTTGTTGCACTCGCACTCTTGTGAGTACATACATCCTTGGGTAGGAATAGCAGATCTGCACACCATATTCCAGATGTGTTTTTGGCAGGCTCCTTTATAATTGGAGCAAGATGTCTATACTTTAGTGATCAAATCCTCTTACAGTATAGGCCTAAACATTGTTTGCCTTCCTCATCGCCTGCGGTATCTACATGCTAACACATTCATGTAAGAGAAATACCACAACTCCTCACACCAGGAACCTCAGAACACCTTTCAACTACTATTTAAAAAGAAAACTGCTTTTATATTTTTCATTAGAGAAATTCTTTAACATTATATTTTATCTGTCACTTAAGTTGTCAATAGCATCAGAAACTTTTCTGCATCTTCCTCATTCCTAGCTTTGTATTTTGAGTAACTTAAGTATTACTCCGGCTCCCTTTCTGTGAATCATAGAAATAGATTGTGATCAGCTAGGGCTCCTGGATCAGTCCTTGTGGTACTTCAGTAGTCACTAATTTCCAACCTAAAAATGTTCCATTTTGTTCCTATTCTCTCTTTTCTGTCCATTAACTGATTCTCAGCCTATTGTAGGATATTAGCCCCCCAACACTGGGCACTCTAATTTTGTTAATAATCTCTCGAGTGACAGCTTATTAAAGACCCACTGGAGGTTGAAATACATCACGTAGCACTATTGCATACATCAAGTTATGCACACCTTATCTATACATACATCTGGTCACAACCTCAAAAAGCTTGAACGGATTTCTCAGGTGTAATTCTCCTTTCATAAATCCATGTTGACTCTGCCCAATCCCATCATTATTTTCCAAGTACTCTGTTAGCACTTCCTTGAAAACATACTTTTGTATTTTCGCTCCTACAGATGTAAGAGTGTAAGTTTTGTTGTTTCCTGTTTTCACTCAACCTGCTTTCCTATTTACGTTTTCTTCAACATTTCTACTTTCCAATACAAGATGACAAGCAGTGCTGCTATCTTCATGGCCATCTGCTTTAACACCCTAGGATGCAGGTTAACAGGTCCCTTCCAGTCCCATCGTTTTGTCTGAAGCTAATTTTTACTGATGATGTTTTAAATTTTTTGTTCTTTCTTAAAATGTTGCAGTTCTCTTCTGTTTCTGTGCGACTTTCTGTGTGAACTTTGCCTTTCACTCATTCCTCAAAAATTTCTCCCATCTCATTTTGCAAGGGAGTCATATTAACTTTAAATAATTATTTCTGTTTTATGTTTATATCGAAACTCTTACTGATTTACATTTCTCAATGTTTTTTTCCATTCCCTATCAATGCCTTAGCACTCCTTCACTGAATTCTGAAATTTTCCTAATCTCCAGGTGTACTGATTTTTTCAGGGAACTTTGTACATCTTTTCCTTTGAACTAATAGTATCCTTAACCTCTCTTTTGTAGCCACTGCTAGACCACTTTTTCTGCTTTTTTAAACTTTAAAGATGCACATATTACATGAAGTACATATTACAATGTATTCATTCTTTAAATACAGATATTACTTTTTACAGGCATAACTGTTAATTCTTTTAGTCTATCGTAGCCAACCTGCAACTCAATAGTTAGCTTTATTCAGATTTAAGATCATAGTTTCAGTTTGATCTTAATCTCAAAAGTTTTCGATTAAACTCTGTCATATTGTTCCCTAAAGATTCCTTTGGTGTCGGATTATCAGTTAACCCTTTCTGATTACACAATTCTCGCTGTAAAATAGCTTTTTTCCTCATTGCTTCCTGGATATAACAATCTAAAATACACTCTGTAAAAACATTCTCCAAATTATTACAGTATTTGGTCTCCCCATTTTGAATGTGGATTAAAGTCCTTGGTGAATTTTAGTGTTCAGCTTGTTCTGTGTATCTCCATTTTCCTGATTTATAGTATTCTCTACATTACTACAACTATCTGAAGAGCCTCGGTTGCTCAGGGTTGACCATGGATATTGTACTTTAGCTGTCTAAGTGATAGGCAAGACAGGGCAAAACGATTTAGAAACCAAGCTGTTGCCTATGGCTCCTGCCTCCGTTCAGCCAATGAATCTAGAGACCAACACAATTTGGCACTAGTGGCATTGCAGGAGTTGCCCGTCGGCTTTGAACTCAACGTAGGGCTGCCTTAGGGACTCCAGCTGGGGATTTTTTCCTCAGCGTTTACTCCCGAAGCCTTCCCCATGCGTGGGTATAGCCACAAGGCAGTGGAGGTTTGAGATCAGTGCTCTCCCTTTCCTAGGTAAGCTCCACAGTGGACAAGCACCGTCTGCCTGAAGCAACTGGTTTTAAGGTGCCCCTGCTCCTGTCAGCAGAAATGGTTCTGCTGGGCTTAGTAACTAAGCTGTACATGAAGGCTAGGAGCAGAACTTAGTTGTCAGAGGCTACTTGAGATACAATAGGGAGTGGGAGCTTATCCCCATTACCAACATCGACTATGACAACCTAGGGTGTCATGACTTAGTTATAACAACTGCTTGGAGATTTATATACTGTACATAAATCCCAATGTTTTTTGCCTCTTGTTTCTTATACACTCCCAAACTATTGCTGCAACTTGACTTTCTAAGTCATGGTCACTGTCTGCTGCTTTGACCTCAGTTTGTATTACTAGGAATGCCTCGCCTCCTTTTCTGTCTTGTCTCTCTCTTCTAATAGTTAACTTATTGTAATATTTAATACCCAGCTTTATTCACTTTGTAGTTACTTTCTAATGGCTATTAGATCACACACATTTATTTCTATTTGCACCATTAATTCACTAACCCTGTTACAAAAGCTGTCTGAATTCATATAAAGTGCCCTCCATTTTGTCTCTTTGCCATTTTTCTCTTCTCTGACTGAAGATATGTTCTTTTGTTCGGAAACACTCCTCCTTCTAACAGACTAGAACAGGGGCTCCCAAAGTTTTTTTATGCCATGGATAAAAAACATACCCAACATTAACCAAGGGGTCCATGAACCCTGGGTTGCAAACTGCAGAATTGTTACCCATTTTGCTCTCTTGCTTGTCACTTCATCCTTTCTCTTTAACTTTTTAAACTTGTCACCAGAATCTCCATCCTATTACTCTTGGCCAACCTGCACACAATGCATGCATGCATACACACACACACACACACACACACACACACACACTTAAAGCCTTAAAGATCTTATTTACCTCATGCCAATTGGTACATAGCTAAGGTGGCAATGCAAAGACCTTTGTAGTGCTTTTTAAGTTGTCTCCTAGCTGCTCACATCTCTTCAGCAGAATCTGAATCATTGTTTCCACATGGACCACGGCATTTGGATCTTTCCTCTTGCCAGGTTTCTCTCTCCAGCTCTGAGAAAATATCATCAGGACCCATGCTTTCAGCTACAAAGAACACCACCACTATTATCACCATCCCAACTATCACCACAATCTAACTATTGTGTCCTGTTATTTTTCAGTCCCCCGACCTGCAAGACTCCCTAGATCATGGGACTGTAGTCTGTTTGCTGAACTCTGCAGTCTATGTAAACATTCAAGCAGTCTATAGGAGCATCCTACTTCTTACAGAAATACCAATGTTGAAACTCCTGCTTTGCTCCAGTCTGCATTCCTATACCTCCATGCTTGTAGTGACATCCGCCTGTCTTCTTGACTGAGCAATTATATTTAATGTGGGGGGTGATAGGTTTTTGATTAGTAAAGATGTAAAAGGTCACAGGGAGAAGGCAGTAGAATAGGGTTGCGAGGGTTAATAAGTTAGCTCAGATCTAATGGAGGAACAGACTCAATGTGCTGAATGGCTGAATTGTGTTCCTATGTCATGATCCTACAGTACTGTGCAAAAGTATTTTAAATATATACATAAATAATAAAACTAGAATGCTTGAGGCTTTTGCACAATACTGTATTTGTCAATGTGGAGTGGAGAGCGAGTTTGTAAATCTGGTGGTAAAGGAGGGTTGGGAATGGCAAAGTTGGAGTGCCACGGGAGGGGTGTGGGATAGGTGGCAGAGAAGGAGTGTAGGGGTGGGGAATGGTGCAGGTGCAGACACCAGGCACGGTCATTGATTCCAGAAGATTGGTTTATTGATCATTACAGAATATCTCTCTGGTGCTTCCCACTCCGTTCCCCTTTGCCCAACCATAATTCCCTTCTCGCTGCCCCCTTCCCACTCTCAGCCTACAATCGGGACCCATATCAGAATCGGGTTTATCGTCATTCACCTTCATGAAATTGTTTTTTTTTTGCAGCTGCAGTACAGTGTAATACATAAAGTTACTACAGCACTGTGCAAAAATCTTAGGCACCCTAGCAATATTTATGTGCCCAAGACTTCAGCACAATAATGTGTATAGCTTTTAAACTGAGAGGTGTTACTGCCTCTTGAAATAGTGTCCAAGTACCTTCCCCCACCTTTGCAGTGCTTGAAACTCAGACTCCAGCCAACTTGCTCTGAGCCAAAGTTCCTTGAGCTGCACTTACTGCACATATGATTGCAAAGCATCACAATAACCTGAATCAACTCCCACATACTACAAATACAAACGCATTACTGTCTTAAAATAGTTAAGTAATTTAATCAATTCATTAAATTTTGTCACTGTCACAATGACCTCATCGGTATCTGGACTTTCTTGGATGCTACGTTGAGAGAACGCTGTGCCAAAAACATGCTGTTTTGCATTGGCCCCAGAGAGTTCATTTCTCAGCTACCAGCACTTCTAAATCACCTGACTTCAATTAACCAGTTCTAGCTGGTTACCCAATTACCTGGGAGGTGTAAAGGCTACTTGTTTACCACTTTACATTAATCTATTTTAAATTTACAAGAAGAATTATGAAACTAAATTTAAAAAATAAATATGAGAATCAAGGATTCCTGTTAATCACTAAGTCCACATTTTGGATACTGCACTCAGAAGACGAACAATACACTTTAACTGGAGAAGAGGAAAACCAACAAGGAAAAAAGGTGTTTATTTACATTGTCCAAATGAATTGAGTTTGATTGGATGCACTACAGAAATCCCTACCCAGTGGCTGATTCAGAGGATTTGTGAGCTCTCCTGGAAGAGTCCCAACTGTAATGGAGACCTGGATTAATGAAAAAAATATCAAATTAATAAAGAAGTAGCTGAAGGCAGCTAGTGCCTCAATCACATCATAACCTGCCTCAGGTCTGGCATCTATTCTACACCATACAGTCTTCCTCAAAGTACTGTAGTAGTCTGGGTACCTGCCAAGACCTCTGTCTAATCTCAGATGATCTGGTGAGTTATCCATGGACACAGTACTAATGTAAATTCTGGAAATGCCATCAGTATAAGTAATACCAAGTGAAATAGATCAAAAATAATTCAATCAATATGCATAAATGAGATACTCAAAATTAAAAGTAGATGTATTATCAAAGTAAAGGTAAGAGATTCATTTCTTTGCGAGCATGCATACAAGTTAACTAAACACAAAAGAATCAAGGAAAGACCTCATCCAACAGGACAGAGAAACAACCAATGTGCAAAATACAACAAACTGGGCAAACACAAAAGAAAAAAATAATAAATATTGGCAACATGAGATGAGATGAAGACTGCTTGGAAGTGAGTTGATAGGTTACGTAAACAGTTCAGTGATGGAGCAACTGAAGTTGGGTGAAGTTGTCATCCCTAGTTTAAGGGCCTGATGATTGAGTGGTAATAATTGTTCCTGAACCTGATGTTGGGAATCCTGAGGCTCCTGTACCTTCTTCTTGATGGTAGTGTTATGAACCCCATAACTGGGTCACTTACCAGCAAAGATAGAGAGGTCCGTTGAAGTCTGATGGTACTATTTTTAACAGTATTTACTAGCAAAAATACACAAAAATAATATCAATGCAAACACACGGACAATACACGTCGTCAATACAAAATCCAAAAGTGCGGCTTTAATAACACTCAATAAGAAATAGCTCTTTCGTTGTCTAGGGGATATTGCATTGTCCGATGGAAATATAAAAGTCACTCAGTTCATTCAGGTTGCAGCCTTTTGTTGGAGAGAGAGAGATTTTTAGAAACTTGCCGGCTTTCCTTTTTATGATTTCGATCCGTCAGAAGTCCCGTTGGTGTGGCCGTTCCCATGTGGCCTCTCCTTTAGTTAAAGCCGTTCTTCCGTGGTGAGGCCGCCAATCCCAGGCAAGGGAAGGGCGCACACGAGCCCCCCACCGGCTGTCGCTATTAAACGCTGTCACGGGATTTCTAGCGTTTCTCCTGGTGCGTTTGAAGGGGTTGTTCCCCAGACCCTCTTTTATCCTTACTCACGGGGTCTCAGATGTCAATCAGGTTGGGATGATGCAATCCCTCAACCAGCCCACTCTGGTCATCTCCTGAGGGGTTTCAATGAATAGTACAGTACTCAATACACAATTCCGTCTCCCAGAGACAATGGCCATTATCCGTGGCTTTGTTTCGCTGAGGCCAGGACACATTCCAAAACCTTGTGGATTCTCTCTCATTTCCTGGGTCCCAGACCCGAATTAATAGCGATCTTGTGATTCTCAAAAAGGAAGGGGCAACTTTGTACCCTTTGGCCCCTCAGAGTTGTGGCACATTCGTAACACCCCCTTCCTTCAAAGATTTTTACCGTTGGTAAAAATGAATTAATACAGAGTCTTACCGGATTTCAGAATCTAACACCATACAAAAGAGTTTTTTTTTCACTACAGAGTAATACAGTTATACATTCAATTCAGCATCTAAACAGTTAGCGATTACATTGTCACTTCCTTTAATATCTTAACACCTTGTACCTTAATAAATTCTTATAGTATCAGACTCCAATTTAATAACCACCTATTTTTTTTTATTCCTTTTCTTCCGCAAACAAAAACTAAAGAGTGGTGATCTTAGCTTACGTGTACACTACAAAGTTCATGCAAATACTAATCTTTATGTTATTTTCAAACTTAACAGTCAATCTTCCATGGGGTTGTCTTTATTATTCACATGCTTTGTTGAAATCCTTAAAACCAGATCCTGTTATTTAAAATGGCATCCCGTCAACCCTCGCCCCTTTTCCAGTTAACTCCCACGTGGTTAACTTGTATGCTAGTGTGGAATAAGCTTTCGTATGCTCCTTTCATAGGAGTTATTTCATCAACAATGTGTTCCAAACTTAGACCATTTTCCGAATTTCCACACAATTCCTTAATTTTAAGCAAGTTGCTAGTTTTCTCTTCAGGACCCTTCATGCTATTAGTTTTCAATTTAAGATCTGCAAGCATTCCTCTTTGTTCAAACAGCATTTCAAATTCTGCCTTTTCACAGCACACTCTTGAATACAATAGCGTGTGGGGCACCTTTACATTCCAAATCAACCTGTAATTGATTCTCAGGCATCCTGTTACCAAGCCATTGTCTCTGTAGCCTGGTTGCTGCTTCTGACATCAATCCAGACTTTAAATTTTCTTCATTCAATTTAGGAACTACACTTTCCCCTTTTCCTTCAATAATAATATTCACCTCACCACCTTTTATCTCCTCACTAACTTTTAACACACCTTCGACTGGGAATTCTCACTTCCCACTAGTACCAAGGTTAACCCTTTCTTCACTGAACCAAGTCCATCTGACCCACAAGGACTGCATTCCTTTTCAACTGAATCAAGTACCTCAGACTTTTTCTGAGCTCCATTACTAGGTGCAGTACCACGTGCATCCACATCTTGGACACACTCAAACGGGACATTTGCCTCTTCCAGGCTTTCAATACCCGTCCCCTTTTCAAATTCTAAATTCCCCTGATCCTCCCAGTTACTCTCTGGGCAACTCCCTTCCGTAGTAAACTCAACCCCGCGGGCTGAAACAACCTCATCTGCCAACCCAGCAGACTTCTTCAAGGTAATGGCATCCTTTTCATCTAGGACTGCCCTCATTTCATTATGGGGAACACCTTTAGAATTTTCAACTTCTTCAAACAGTTCTGCCAAACCAGACAGATCATCCATGTCCAACCCTGGACCTTTTAACAGCCTTATCTGTTTCTCATCTTTACTTCGTGCCTCTATAAATTTCCTTCTGGCTAAGGGCAGGACTACCTCCTCTCCCTTACTCTCTTTCACTTTCCTATTCTCCATTTTACCATCCTCCAAACCCTCTTGGTACAGGGTCGGTAAAAACGTCTCGGCCAAATCGATACTGGCTGGATTTAAACTGGTCTCATTCTCAGCTGCCTTTCTCGACATGCTGCGAGTGGTCGCGCATGTGGGATAGATCTTGGAATCTAGGGGCGGGTCCGCAACACTTACAGGCTGGCTCATCAGCTCCATGGCCGACCAAACATCACCACCAGCTAAATCGTTACCTAGAAGGATGTCTACATCAGTTCTCCGGAATTCTGATCGCACCCCTATTTCAACTGGTCCAGATATCAGCTCACAATTTATAATGATCCTATGTAAGGGCACCGCTTCTGTCCCTTTTCCTATGCCTCTCAAAGCCACCTCTCCAGTCTCGTGACCAAACTCCAGTACCTTACTGCTAATCAATGACAGCTCAGCTCCCGTGTCTCTCCAGATCCGCACTGGAACTGGTGTGTCTCCCTCTCTCACAGACACGGTTCCTTCTGAAATAAATTTCTCAGGCCCCTCTCGTATTCTGTCTACCTGGGGCTCTCCTGTCGATTTACTGATCACCACAACACATCCTGAAGGGACTGCTGCTTTCCCTTTTCCTGTCTCCTTCCTCGGAGCAAGGCACTTAGATGCGATATGACCCACCTTTCCACAATTAAAACAGGTCAAGCCAGGACCTCTCCTGCCGTCTTGCCTCTCCTCCTCAATTCTACCACTAGCTCCCGGCGGGATCTCTGCCTCAGCCAGCAGGCTTTCTCTACCGTTCCCACGGTCTCTCTGGTAACTTTTATTCGAGGAAAACTTTGTCTTGTGGGTTAGGGCATATTCATCTGCGAACCTAGCAAATTCGGAGATGGACTTATTCGGCTTCTCATTCAAATACATCCAGATATCATCCGAAACACAACCTTTAAATTCCTCAATCAGAATTAACTCCCTGAGACGCCAAAAATCTTCTTCCACTATTTCTGCTGCACACCAACGATCCAAGAGCACACCCTTCTCATAGGCAAACTCTGCATACGTCTGATTCCACCCTTTCTTTAAATTTCTGAACTTTTGTCTATAGGCCTCAGGTACCAATTCATAGGTCCGAAGAATGGCCTCCTTTACTTTCTTATAATTCTCAGACTCCTCCTCCTCCATGGACAACGCCGCATATGCCCATTGTGCCTTCCCTTTTAACATACCTTGTAACAACGCCACCCACTGCTCTTTGGGCCACTTCTGACTCACTGCCAACTTTTCAAATTGCAAGAAATAACTATCAACATCCGTCTCCTCGAACAGAGGTACTAACCTAAACTCCCGACTAATATTAAACCGCTCCTCTCGGTCTGACCCTTGAGCTCTTCGCTCTTGCCTTAACTTCTCCATGTCTAAGTTATGTTGCCTCTGTTTCTCTTTCTCCTCATACTCTCTCTCCTTCTCGGCTCTCTCCTTCTCTTTCTTGGCCCTTTCTCTTTTTCAGCTGCTTCCAGCTGTTTTAACTGAATTTCATGCTCCCTTTGTTTCTCAGCTCTTTCCTGCTCCCTCTTCACCTCTAACTCCTTTAGCTGGAGCGCATACTCCTTCTCCTTCTTAGCTGCTTCCAGCTGCTTTAACTTAATTTCATGTTCCAACCTTAATCTCTCCAACTCTAACTGAGCCGTCCCACTAGCTGGTACCTTCTCGGGGATATTTTCCAATACCTCAGCAGAAAACACATTCTTCACTATATAATACTGAGTTATAGCCCTCCGCACCACCCGCTTTTTCATCTACAACCTCACCTCTGCGAGGTTTAGTTCTTTTGCAATATTTATCAAGTCCGACTTTGTGGCAGCCTCTAGTGCCTCCAGAGATGGGTTTTCTATAAATTCATCCATGTCCATCTTTGCTGGTTTCCCGTCTGGCTACCCACGCAACCAGATCCAAGTTTGGACTTACAAGCCCGATTCACTGGCCCTCCAATTTGGTATCAAATCCCGAGACGAGATCCCCACTTTGTTACGAACCCCGTAACTGGGTCACTTACCAGCAAAGATAGAGAGGTCCGTTGAAGTCTGATGGTACTATTTTTAACAGTATTTACTAGCAAAAATACACAAAAGTAATATCAATGCAAACACACGGACAATACACGTCGTCAATACCAAATCCAAAAGTGCGGCTTTAATAACACTCAATAAGAAATAGCTCTATCGTTGTCTAGGGGATATTGCATTGTCCGATGGAAATATAAAAGTCACTCAGTTCATTCAGGCTGTAGCCTTTTGTTGGAGAGAGAGAGATTTTTAGAAACTTGCCGGCTTTCCTTTTTATGATTTCGATCCGTCAGAAGTCCCGTTGGTGTGTCCGTTCCCGTGTGGCCTCTCCTTTAGCTAAAGCCGTACTTCCGTGGTGAGGCCACCAATCCCAGGCAAGGGAAGGACGCACACGAGCCCCCCACCGGCTGTCGCTATTAAACGCTGTCACGGGATTTCTAGCGTTTCTCCTGGTGCATCTGAAGGGGTTGTTCCCCAGACCCTCTTTTATCCTTACTCACGGGGTCTCAGATGTCAATCAGGTTGGGATGATGCAATCCCTCAACCAGCCCACTCTGGTCATCTCCTGAGGGGTTTCAATGAATAGTACAGTACTCAATACACAATTCCGTCTCCAAGAGACAATGGCCATTATCCGTGGCTTTGTCTCGCTGAGGCCAGGACACATTCCAAAACCTTGTGGATTCTCTCTCATTTCCTGGGTCCCAGACCCAAATTAATAACGATCTTGCGATTCTCAAAAAGGAGGGGGCGACTTTATACCCTTCGGCCCCTCAGAGTTGTGGCACATTTGTAACAGTAGAAGTGAGAAGAGAACATGGTCTGGATGGTGGGGGTCCTTGATGATGGATGCTGCTTTCCTGCAACTGTTCTTCATGTAGATGTTCTCAATGGTGCGATTGACTAGACTGCATCCATTACTTTTGTGGGATTTTCTACACCAGGCCATGATGCAATCAGTCAATGTACTCTCCACCGCACACCTATAGAAGTTTGACTAAGTTTGGGATGTCATACTGAATCTTTGCAAACTTCTAAGGAAGTAGAGATGCTGCTGTGCTTTCTTCATAATGACATATATTTACTGGGTCCAGACTAGATCCTCTGAAATGATGACACCGAGGAATTTAATGTTGCTGATCCCCTTCACCTCAGATCCCTGGATGAGGACTTGCTCATGGACCTCTGGTTCCCTCCTTCTGAAGTCAACAATCATCTCTTTGGTGTTGGTGTTGTTCATTGAGTGCAAGGTTGCTGTAAGCTGTGCTTAGCTTCACGGTTATGTATAAAACAAGTAGAGCAGGGGGCTAAGCACACAGCCTTGTGCACTAGTAAATACGTAGCTGTTTTTGAAAAATAGGGTAAACTATCTTGGTGCTGTCTTCTCCAAATATTTCAAAAATAGCATTGATATCAATCAGGAATAAATTTCTGGAGGGAGGAAGTGGTGAAATCAACAGGAAAACCTTCATGTGAATTCCTTCATAATTTCAATTAATATCAAGTGAAATTGATGGTTAATGAAAAAGCCATGTCCTCACATGATCTCATCACAGACACACCGGCTTACTTCGGTGTCAGTGGGATGGCAAAGGAGTCATTGATCCATGGCTCCTTCTTCCAATCCCTGTGTTGGAAGATTGTTTCTGGGCGAGGTTAGGATTGAACTTGACTGTGACATCACTGAAATAATCTCCTGACGCTCTGCGCCCTATTTGAATATCAAATAGGATCCTGTCAATAAAGTATGAGTGGGCAGCGTAATGGCATAGCATGTGAAATTGCTGCCTGACAGCGTGAGACCCAAGATCAATATTGATCTTTGCTGTCTTTTTGGAGTTTGCACGCCCTCCTTGTGATCACATGGATTTCATCTGAGTTCTCAAGTTTCCTCCCACATTCCAAAGACATTGCTGATAAGTAAATTTGACTCCAGCAAATTACCTTAAGTATGTAGGTGATGGGGAGCTGATAAGATTGTGGGGAGAATAAAAAGTTGGATTATTGTAAATAGGTGGTTGATGATCAGCATGGATTCAATGGGCTGAAGGGCCTGTTTCTGTTTTAACACTGAAGGTTATAAACATCCCAGGATAAGTTACTACTTCCAGGAAGTGGTTAAGCATGGATAAAATATAGCTTATATATAAAATATATAACTCTGTCTTTGTGTCTCAGTAAAATCACGTCTGTTTTTGTTATGAATAAAGGAATCCGTTGTCCAGGTTCAGGATTTTAAAATGTACCATCTACAGAAAGGAAAAGAAAGGTGCCCTTACCGTTAACAGTCTGAGATTTTCTTATGTCTGAATTGATGTGAATCACTGGTATGATGACTTATCACTGCACTCATCTACCTTGAAGCATGTATGGCTTGATTCTGATGCTATGGTTCTGCTAGACCAGAGTGAATCTAACTTGAAACATAAATACAGCATTACTTCATGACAGTTATGAAATACGAGGAAGATCAACTATGGATCAACAAATTTGATGTGATTGTTGATTCTTAGTTTAGAGGGGTGCAGAATATTTAGAGAAATGTGGCTGAGCCTCTGAGCCAGGAAGTTAAAACTTCTCTTTATTAGTTGTTTCTTTCGGTTCACTTTCTCTTCTCTATTTTAATGACTAATTTCCACAATTAATACACAAGACCCCTGAAAGATGATGTACTACGGCTGTTGTCCATTTTTTTCCAGCATCCTTCCTGTCCTGATGCTTTATGTTTGGATGGTTAAGTGTATAATGTAAACATAATTATCTGCTTGGGATTTGATAGCTATCAACAAGTCTGAATTAGAAATTCCTATCCACTGCTTGTCTCACATAACATAATGGCTATAAATGGACCCTTAATTAGAAAGTCTAAAATAAGTGGAACAAGCCTTTCTGTTTGAAGATATTCGTATTACAAATAGCTTACATTTCTAAAATAGTAGTGATGGATGGAAAGCTGGAGTAGAATTTTCCCCATAAATATGCATTGATTAACTGGTGGGTAGGTATGCTGAAAATGATTTATTTAAGATTCAGTACACTTTTGTTTTGCCACATTATAGTAGTGTTAGGAATAGACAGGATAACTGAGACCACACAAATAAAACAGAACGCATTTGTTTGTAAGTGGAGAGCTGCTAAAAGGCTGTGAAAAATAGACTGGGGATAATTGGGTTATCAGATGTAGACACTGAGGGAATTGAACGTTATCTGCTCTAAATGTTAGGACTGGTGGGGGGCACTTCTGAAACTTTCCAGCTTCAGTTCTTCCTCCTTCTGAAGGAATCCAGACAATGTAAAATGGCCTTTTACTGCCTGCTACCCCAAGTATCTCCTTTTCCCTGCCCTTCAACAGGTTGACTTTATGAGCCATGACCACACTAAATAAAATCTTGCCTTGCTTTCTCCCCATTGATTCACCAGACTTTAATTGCTTGGAACACAAGCCAGATCCTCTGCCTCACGTGTGTTTCTCTTAGCTTCAGCTGCTGTTACTCATTTCTATTAGACAACTTCTAACTAAGATATTGACTTGCACTTTGACACAGACACTGCTACTGTGTTTGATTACACAGTCAACTTAAAAATCTTCCAGACAACTTTGTAAACTGGGTAACATTATGGTAAAATTGTGCTTTGGTATTATTCATTTATAATAATCTCCCAAGGCTAAAATAATGTAACAGTTATTCATTATTAGGGGAAAAATAGACTTAGCTCATTTAGAACTGAATTAAGGAAATAGAAATTTTATTTGCTGTCTATCCCAAATATTCCATCAATTCTCAAACCCTTTTCTTTGTAAGCAGTGATTTTTTTCTTGATTGAAAAAATAATTCATTAATTAGCTCTTTCCTGAAGGGAATTGAGTTAAAAAGACAAAATTGTCTCTTATTTTGGTGGATAGACATGACCCCTGTGACCTTCACAATGTTTGAGCTTGGACTAATTGATAATCTCCTTTCTTGGTTACACAATATAATCTCTGTTATAAGCATAAAATGTGGTTTAATAATATTCAAATAAATCACCGCGGAAAGTGCTAATCATTTTTCATCTAGATTTTTCAGAATTCCAGGATTTTATGTTATTGTGCTAATATAAATGTGTTGAACAACTAACTAGGAAGGCAGATTTATTTTTCCTTTCTGTGTTTTAAATATCTGCATATTTGTTTTTGTTAATCAATCGAATAGTTAACTCACACACACCTAGAATTCCTCGAGAGAATTCCCAACTGCCCAGGGTATGTTTTAGTTGACCTGGGCTGATTCTCCATGGTTTTGTGAGAAAATTTCTAGTTACGGGTAAAACTGATGGACCAATTAACCAATAATCTCAGATGGACACAGAACTAGTATTAATTAATTAAATTTCACCAGGTTAGGTCTTGACATAGGTCGCCAAGAAGTCATTTATATAACAAATGGGGAACACTTGCTCTATAATCCCAAAGTCAATTAATGTACAAATGATATCTTAGACAAAGGGAAAAAGCATATAATGCCCTTTAGGATTTTATTTAATCTATCTCTCCAAACAGACAATATAACTTAAACACATGCTCAATTATGTGCAGGAAAACTGATAAAATAGGAAAAATTATTTATTTTATTTGTTGAGGTACATGGTAGTGTAATGGTTAGCACAGTGCTATATAGTACCAGTCACCTGGGTTCAATTCTCACTGCTGCCTGTAAGGAGTTTGTACGTTCTCCTCATGGCCGCATTGGGTTTCCTCCGGATGCTCCGGTTTCCTCCCGCATTCCAATGATGTACCGGTCGGTAGGTTAATTGGTCATCGTAAATTGTCCCATGATTAGGCTGGGGTTAAATCAGGAAATTGCTGGGTGGCATGGCTTGAAGGGCCAGAAGGACCTACTCAACGCTGTATGTCACTAAGTAAGGAAATAAATAAACACAGCGCAGAATAGGCCCTTCGAGCCACACCATCCAGCGATCCCCCGATTTTAACCCTAGTCTAATTACTTGCCAATTTACAGTTGGTATGTGGAATTAAACTGGAGCACCCGGAAAAAACCCATGCAGTCATTGGGGAGAATGTACAAACTCCTTACAGGCAGCGGTGGGAATTGAACCTGGGTCGCCTGTACTGTACTGCTATTCACTATGCCACCATGCCGCCCATCTAAAATAAAACATTACCTAGCAATACCTCTGTCGGTGCCCAAGTGCTCATTGTGTGTCTGATAGTAAGTGGTGCTGGAGAAGCACTTCAAAATCCAGCCTTTGTGATTTGGAAGCATTATCTCGTTCACTATTAAAGGCATTATTTGGCATCATTCCCAGGGCAATCCATGGGAAGGTACCGAGTAATGATCTTGCTGCAGCTGTGTGCAGTAGATTAGAGCAAAGGCAGTGACCAATGGAATTACGGACTAAACGAGTGGAGCTCGATCAGCGTAGTTGAGTCTATGCATTCCAGTGATGTGGTGGCATCAACGCCAGACTTCGAGGCGAGCGGTCCCGGGTTTGAATCAGGCCAACTTTCCATCCGCACTGGGTTGAGCGTTGAGCTAGTGACTCGGTCTCGCAAAAAAAAAAGACAAAATGCTAAAGAAACAGCAAGGTTGCCACACAATGTGCCACAAGGCATGGAGAGGAACTAACATAGTCGAGTCTGTAGTGGAGAGAACACTGCCTCAATTTCACACTGTAGAAAGGTGTAGTTTGTAAAGGTGATTAATTTTCTGCTTGAAATCCTTTTAAATCAGGGTTTCCTATTGCTTAATGATACTGGTCCATGGCATAAAAAAAAGTTGGGAACTCCTACTTTAAGTGGAGTAAATTTTAGAGAAAAGGAAGAAAATATAGAAATTATATTTCCATTGATGGCATACTGTACCGAGATAAGAACACAAGAAATTGGAACAGGAGAAGATACGGTTCTCTTTAATCTGTTCCACCATTCATGATACATCTTCCACCTCAGTACCATTTTCCAATATTACTCCTATATCTCTTAATTTCCTTAAAACCAAAAAATCTATCAATCTCTCTTTTACTTACTTACTGCCCATTACACCACTGGCATTTAGGGCAGCAAGGAAGGTCCTCCGTCTCTGCCGGTGTTCAGGGCTTCCTTCATCAAGTCAGTAGCTTCCTCTCAGTTTTCACTACTGTCAGTCACACATATGTCCTGAATGAAGACTCAGGAATGCTGTCACACTCAGATGTAGAATGATTCTTCGATGTTGTTTCCTTAACAGTTTTGTTTTACCAGTCAGGGTTGTTAGCCCTGAGCTGAACCACCAAACATGGAAGACCTGTGGACCAATCTTGGTCTAGCCTGTATCCCTTTGATGTGTTTGACATGGGTGACCCTACCAAGAGCTAAAGCCTAAAGTCCTAATGCCATCATAGCTCTCCAGGTAAATGAGGCATGCAAGCCTCCAAACCCACCAAGAAGGTTACGGTCCTCTCGGAGGAATCTCTGTTTTGAATGAACATAATGACTGAGTTTCCACAGGGGTACAGAGCAGAGAATTCTGAAAATCACCATCCTCTGTGAGAAGGAATTTCTCTTCATCCTGGCCCTAGTCTCTTCAGCCAAGGGAAACATCTTCCTTTGCACCTCGTCTGTGAAAGTCTTCAAGAGTTTGATAGATCGTCATTTTTATTCTTTTCCCTTTCACATCCTAGTACAAGAATATTATTAGGAAAATGATGCGGGGATAAAGGAAAATACTAACTGAGCTTTGTGTTGGGATCCCTAATGTTTTTAATCTACTTTCATCATCTAGATTCAACAGCACAAATCAAATTAGTCACATATCTGGACCATAACAAATAAGGAAAGCTAGGTGGCCTAGATAAAATCTTCAAGGGTGAAAATCAGTAGGCAATGAATACTAAAGGATTAGGGTAAACGAGAAAAAAAATGAAGTACATACTCCCTCCTGAAAGCAATTTGAATTATATTATGCCTGGTCTCCAAGGAGCAGCAATTGTCTAAGTGAATGGGATGCCAGATTAGAGTGAGGAAATTAGTGGTGACAAAGTTTGAGGATGAGATGCCAAAGCTGTACATTTTTGTAGTTTGGTCCACTTTCAAATGCTGTATTTAGTTGAATCATCTAAACGTCAAAGGAGACAGTCAAGACTAATGCAGGAAGTGTCTGTAAATTAGTTTGTTAGTGTCACATGTACCAAGCTACAATGGAAAAACTTGTCATATAAATCATAGTAGTTTGTTAGAGTACAAATAATACTATAAGTGCTGTGCAGTGCAGGTGGACAATAAATTAGAGAGTTATTGAGTGCCGTAGAGTCAATCAATTCATGGCAACTCTATGTGTAGTGTAGTTGTCCATGGAGTTTTCAAGGCAAGTTACGGAAACAGATTGCCAGGCCTTTCTTCTGCAAAGGATACTACTGCTGCCTATGTAGGGTCCTGGCCGGATTCAAAATCAGTACCTTCTGTCTTGGAGTTCAGTGCTGATACAACTACAGCAGCATTAGAGAGCTGAACAATAAGAAATCACATGTTCACTTGACCTCAAACGAAGTGGCTAGAATGGACTAAAGAATGCTATTTAGAAAAGTACGGAATAGATAAATTCAGACCATTTAAGACTATTAATTGATTGAAAATGGTGAGTAAGTTAAAGCTAATTCTATTTATTTATTAACATCCGGCCCTTCAAGTCGCACCACGCAACGTTCTCCCAATTTAACCCTAGCCTAATCGTGGGACAATTTACAATAGCCAATTAACCTTCCAACCGGCACATCTTTGGAATACAGAAGGAAACCGAAGCACCCAGAGGTCCTTACAGGCAGCAGCAGGGTTGCTGGTACTGTGAAGCGTTATGCTAACCATTACAATATCATGCCGCCGCTTGACAGCCACCTCCCGAACACAAAATAATTAATCAATATTTGAACTTCTGTGTGGCGTTGTGAGGGGAAATTAAATTGAAACCACTTAAAGCAGCAAATGGTTGCTGGAAAAGTGGCATGAAGGGCTTTGGAGATGAGTGTGATGCATTGTGTCACTTAGCTGCTCGTAACCTCATGAAGAGGAAAGAAAAGAAGCTAATCATGAAGTCAAGATGGTGGAAATCCAGAGTAACTCACACAAAATGCTGGAGGAACTCAGCAGGGTGAGCAGCATCAATGGGAAGAAAGAAAGAGTCACCTTTTCAGGCCAAGGCCCTTCGTGATATCCTGATAAAACTTCTTGGCCTGAAATGTCAACTCTTTATTCATTTCCATAGATGCTGTCCAACCTGCTGAGCTCTTACAGTATTTTTTGCATGTAACATAGGAAAGAACTTACTGTTTGTCTTTACCCAATATTAACTAGAACAAGGTAAGTGAAAAATGATCTACTAGATTAGCCTTTTGTCTTTTTTTCTTTCTTTAAAGGCAGGTTCCCTGTTTTTATTTAATTTGCTTCATTTCAACCTTCCTATTCAATCATTTCTTCATTCGTTAGCACAACTGAAATTAGAGAATTAACATGTGAGAATTGAGATATGATTGACAATAATATGACCACACTGTCAACGTCATGTAAACTGTCAGAAACGTAAAATTTCTATTATTTTGAATGTTTTTTTTTCCATCTGGTACCTCATCCTCGTCAGTTCCTTCACTTGAGTATTGATGGGTTGTGTAGCTGTGGGATCTTATCAGTGTCAGTGTTACCAGTGCAACTTTGTCACACTTTAATAATCCTGAGTTGGAGCACTGCTCCATGCTCTTCTCTGTGTCTCAGGAATGATAAGGCCTGGTGCAGTACTCAAGCGTTGCTGTGCAAGGTCGCAGCAGCTTGACACTTACCTGTGACTGAACCGCGGACTTCGCTCTCAGTGGCACTTTTGCATACAAATCCCACAGATTTCTAAAAGTTAGGTTTGACTTATTTTGAAATTATTTGAAAAATGCCTGACCCTTTGTGCTGTTTGTCAAATTAGGATTAGTTGCAGTATACAGGAAAAATCAATTATACAATGTGCCCATCTAGAAGAGGTCACCCTCCGATACAATGATCTGTTGTTCATGAATCTACTTTATACCAATTTGAGTGTGCATGTGCAATCAGAAATGACTCCGAATGAGTTGGATGATAATCATCAGCAGTTGATATGAAGACTTCCCTTATCTGACCACCATGAATCAGGCTGATTCCAAATGAATGAGATTTTAATCACCTGTCACTACCCACAGCACTTTCTCTATATTTATGATAATTTTTTTGTCCTTTTATTGAAATTAGTGTTGACTGAATCAAGTAATCCTGATTAGCAATCTCACTGTATCCAGTCAAGAGTGAAATGCATCAGAGCATTACTGCCACACCAGAACATACTAAAAATTAAAGCAGGGAGCAGGCGGAGTATGTCGGCCATAGTTACAGATGATGGGTTGGGTTTTGTGTGCAGGATAATATAATTTGAAATCGGTCTAAAATAAAATGATGCACACATACGCTCCTGATTGCAAAACAACTTCTGACGCAGAGAGCATTGTTTTTAGTAAAGTCGGGTGCAGAAAAGGCAATTTGTTAAAAAATGTATTGAATTGTTTATTTAGGCTGCATTGTTTCAGATTGAGCTGATCAGTTTCCAAGGATTTACTGAATTTGGGAAGCTATTAAAGCAGAATTATTTATGGCCAGTAGAGTTGTGCGGATAAACAAAAGATGAGACACAGGCTGAAAATCTGTTCTCTTGAGGTTGTTGCACTGCTGAAATTGTGCAGGTCAGTTATTCACCTTAAAAAAAGGAATAGGCCAATCTATTGTTAAGTGGCACTATCAGATCTATGGCAGCCTCTGTACTGTTACAAAGGGAATCCTGCAAAACAAGACAACCAACAGGCTATCATCAGGGTTTCGATGGATAAGACAAGAGGTTGAGGGCAGGAAAGGTAGAAGTGGTGCTGTCAAAGTAGGTTTACTTGAGAAGGTAATGAGGCCTACTATCAAGCCACACTGTCAATAGTTTTTAATGCTTATTTATGATTTGGTTCCTTGTCCATTTCTTTCATCTGGTGAAAATCCTCGCGGTTAATAAAACATTTAATCTGTATGTTCTCATCTTTAGCAGGTACAGTTATAATTAATTTAACACTGTTAATCGTTGTCTAGCTTTACCAATGAATAAATCAAATGCATTTCTCAGCAGCACACTGGAATTTTTATATTCCTAATGCTATGTATTGATTGACATCCACAAAACACATAAAAAGTAATGACAATGTTTTGTTATCTTTATGTTGTTTTGTTTGCACGGTTGTTAAAATGTGGAGTCAGCGTGTCTGAGACAGGATCCTAACAAGTTCCTTCTAATCAGCTTTGGAATTTTTCTGCCAGGCAAAAAAAAATGCTCAGCAAAGAACAAAGCTGTACTTTTTCCCAAAGAAACACATTTGTTTAAAGATTGACCTGTCAATTTGTGAATCAACATTTCTGTTTTTTGCTAGCCATCATGCTTTCACTTTTTCTTGAGAAGGGGAAATAATACAAAGATGCTATTTGTTGTTTGAAGGAAGTAAACTTCATCAGCTCGACTTAGATGTGTGCTTCAAATGTCACTCAGTGCAGCTTTCTTGTAATGAAATGCTGCATACAGATTTCTTTCTTTAGGCTCAAGGGGATTAGACCCAGTAAAAGAAAAATTCAGTCTCCTAGCTCCAGTGCATCGAAGTGAGAAGTTTAAAATCCACAATTTATTCAAATATTGATATTTCTAGTTGTCAGAAAGAGGGCCTTGAAATTTCCACTGAGCACTGTTGTCAGAAAAATTGCAGGAGATGTGTCAGATAATTCATAAACGGAGTTCACCACTGTGAAATCAGTTGGGAGCAGCAAAAAAAAATATATTCTTGTAAATGTAGAATAAGGGCAATATAACAGAAAATAGCACTCACTTTTCCATCATGTCAAGCAAATGTTCAATTTGGACAAGGCATTTTTTAAACAGCTTGCTGCTTCTCGTGAAACCACAAAGCATGAAAAATGTTTTGAGTTCTGCATTGTAGACATGGGATCTGTTTGTTGTTTTTCCCTTGGAGACTCCTTTTTTCCCATCTTACATCAGCCAATCAGAATGTGCCTTTTTATGAGCCTCAGTAATCAACCCTGTTCTGCATGTGGTTTGCATTAGGGCCAAAAAAGCTGTGAACCACCAAGCTAATGATGTGAGGCACTGCTACAAATTCCAATCTGTTGAATGTAGGCGAGAAGCTCTAAGATTCCTCTTTAGTACCCTCCGTTCACCACCATGTGGTGGAGTCATCAATTACGGTAATTTCAGTTTAGGGAATGTTTGGTTAGGAATATTTGACCCTACTCAGGCACTGTCTTGTCTATTACTTTAACCCATTACTTCTCACGCATTTACAGCAAAGCTGTGGAAATTACAGTCTTTATTTTTCTCAAAATTAGAAAAATGAAATCTTGAATAACCGGATGCCCTGGCAACTCCAAGAAATGTGTGAACACTGTGCTTGATCCATTCTCGCAGCCCTGACAAGCATGTATGTAGATGATGAATAGGACAGGAATAGGGGTGGGGTCAGGAAAAAAATTAGTATGAAGACATGTCTCTCGATACCAGATGATCACATAGTTCAGAAAGCTGCTGACAAGTGGGCTTCTGGCACAGCTTCTGGCCCATCTGGGGGTGGTGATATAAAGTATGGGAAATGTAGAGGAGGTTAGGGATCAACATTTTTAAATAATTATTCTGCATATTAGTTTCATTGAGAAAAACTGTACTGCATACACTTTGAGGCACGTCCTCATGATCCTCAAAGTGAAATGTTTGACTACACCTGAGCAACGTATTCATTTTAACATACAGAGCCAGGAATAATTGTATCTTTTATAAAAAGGATTCAATTGTTACATATCCGTCTGTAAGAAAGGAACATTTTGAAAAGATCACAAAGCATGCACGTACACATTTAGCCCCCTCATATTCTCCGCCGTGAATAATTTGCAGTTGCACAACATTTTGGCGCTGATGTCTGGTAAATTACAGCGTGATGAAAAAGCTGTATCTGCAAATACCTTCTCAATTTTGCATTGTTCCTAAGTGGACACTACAAGATACTGACATCTTAGGCTTGTTAGAGCATAAATGCCTGCGGAGCTGACGTTTTCCACGCCTGCCTGCAGCCTATTTCTCTTTTTTACCCATTGCTTACTGTCTGCTTGGTGTCTGGGCGAATCTGTCATCTGTGCTGGAGCATGGCCTGCTGCACTACTGACAGTGAGAAGGTAAACGGTGGCTGCCTGAATCCCCCATTAACTCTGTGAGTTGTATTGATTTCTTGTAAAAATAATGATATTGACAGGCCTTCTAGGAGTAATTGTTTCCAGAACAGAGAGGTCAGTGCAGGAAGGGAGGATTTTTGGTTCTGGGGTGGTTACAGAGACGTACAACAGACTGACGGTAGTGAATAGTCGAAGCAGCAATCTGAGCAATGCAGTTAGCCAGGTACCCGAGAAAGAACCTGAAGGGTTGATATCATTGACAAGGTGACCGCTGTTCCAATTTAGAAAGTAATTTTAACTGCCTGTTTGAGGAAAGAAAACAGTTAAATGGCACTAACATTAAGCTTGCGTTGTTTCAGTATTTTAGTTGAATGTTCTAGTGTGGTTGAAAGCCCTTTTATCCTTTGGTAACCCCAGAACTAAAGGCACAAGAGACATGTCAACAAGAAAAGGTACTCCTGAGAAATTAAGAAGTGCAGTTGTAGTGCTCTATTAGCCAAATACGCATGTAACTCAGAGCTGTTGAACAAACCAACATCAGCACTCAATACTATTTTCACAAATAAATGATGTCAAGGATAGGGTTCTGATTTTTAAAAAATTACCAACAGTTTTCACATGAAGTCTAACTATAGTACATTTTATTTAGGCAAATTTGGCACTCTTTTATGGGTTTGTCTTTTTTCCAGAACATAAGGTGTGTTGGACATTACCTAAAACTGTGATGCATTGGTCTGCATCTAGTAGTAGCAGCTCGGGGCCGTGCATGCAGCAAAACACAGGAGTGTTCAAAGCTACCCTTCAAATCTTGATCAGAGCAGCACCCTTGCCTACTGCTGGCCCATTAAATATACATGTGTAGAGGTCGTAGCTAGAGGTCTCGGGTTCAGCACAGCAATATGCACTTAGGCCAAATTGGACTAAAGGAATCTTGGAGAGAAAAAAACCATGCACAGTTATATTTTGTTATTACATTTCAGGGCAATATATATATATGTACTGAAAAAGATCATCAAAGAGGTGAAATTATATTTTTTAAAATGTTTGGGAAAAAATCTGTAGCTGAAAATTACTTTGTGCCCGGGAAGAATTCTACTTTAAAAGCTGTACTGGGGTGAGATTCTAATACAGTTGCAAAAGTTATCTCTTATTCTTTGCAAATACAAAAATGAACCTTCTTTAGAACGTAAATTACAAAATAAAGCAGTCAGAAAAAGCATTTTAAACAGATATGACAAGAAATGAGTTTGAAAAGGATTTCTGAGTGGATTCCACTTTAATGGCAAAAAAAAGATAAACTGCTGGGGGAACTCAGTGGGTCAGGCAGCATCTGGGGTTGCAGAGGAACAGTTGACCTTTTCAAACAAGTTGTTGCACTGTTGAATCCTGATTCTTGGAATACTATAGCACAGTAACAGGCCCTTCAGTACACCTTGCCTGTGCTAGACTAATATTCTGCTTAGTTCCATCGACTTTCACTGAGACTGTAGCCCTCTTTCCCCCTCCTGCCCATGATCCTATCCAAATTTCTCTCAGATGTTGAAATCAAACTGATGTGGCAGCTTACCACCTCCTGGGTGAAGAAGGTCTCTCATGTTGCACTTAAACATTTCTCCCCTTAATCCACAACCTCTAGTTCTAGTTTCACCCATCCTCAGCGGAAAAAGCCAGCTTGCATTTACCCTGTCTATGCCCCTCATAATTTTATATACCTCTAGCAAATCTCCCCTCATTCTCCTATGTTCCAGGGATTATTGAGTCTAGACCCAAAACATTGACAATCCCTCTGCCTCCACAGATGCAGCCTGACTTACTGAGTTCCGACAGCAATTGATATCTTTCACTCCAGAAACCAGCATCTGAGTTATAACGTACATGTGTAGAGGTTGTAGTGAGAGGTCACAGGTCTTCAATTTAAAATGCTCTTCAATTTAAGTTTCAATGGTCTTCATTTGCATGACCCATGTGATGCCACTCAGTTCTCCGTGGGGGTTACAGCCTGTCTTCCGATGGTAAGCAACACAAATTATAAATAAAGGTTCTACATGTGCAAAAGGACTTATTGGATTGGTTAATTTAAATCACAGCTTTGATTTCCAACTTGCTATTAAAGTAAATCTTTGTTGGTCTTGATTGCAGGAGAGTCACAGCTATTGCAACGTGCCACATTTGCCATTTCTATTGCATTTGAAAATATTCTCTAATTCCTTCGAAATATGTAAAAAGATTAATTAGAGCAGGTAGACATGCTTGAGTATAATTAACATATTTTACCAAACATCCACTTCTTTGTCTAAATCGTTAAGCCTGATCTGTCAGGGTAATGAACTGCAGCAGAGGCTTATCAATTACCCTGACAAAGAGGAGTTTTATCACAAACATTGCTCTCGTGCAAATTTAGTTTGAACAGTTAAATTATTATTATCTACCAAGATATTTGCCCGGACATCTCTTCTCTTGGTTAACCTGTTTTGTTTCAGTCCCATTTTATAACAAGATTTGTATTTGTTGTAATCCAATAAACATTGCAGATGAAGGCTGATGTGGCCCTGTTGGGAAATGGTGTCCAGGCTTGTAGCAACATCTAATGGGCATTTAGGTGCAAACTAGCTGTGAAGTGTTAAATATTTACATGTAGAATGCCAATAGTAATTGTCCACTTTATCTGAGGTTGCCTAGGGAAATGTCCTATTTGTTTCTGCACTCCTTCATTAAACAGAACACAGGAAATTCCCTTACAGTTTTTAGGGTTGAGAATTAATAAAGCAAAGTGGTAGGGAAGTGACATCTTTTGAGTTATTGTCTATGCCCGATGCCATATAATATGGTTTTGACTCTGTGTGGCCTGTCTATTAACAAGACAGGTTGAGATTCACAAATAATAAAAAATATTTATGTTTTTTCTACTGATGCTAACAAGGTAACATATCACAAAAGCTCTGACAGGAAAAGAATAAGGTAACTGTGTCTTAAGAATGCACAGCACAGTGGGATCCCTTTCTGTTCCCATAAACTCCCTGGGATTCTATGTTTTGTGTCCTTATTATTCCTCAGATTGTATTGTGCTTTTTGTTTTGGAAACCTGATGTGTCACAAATGCATCCTTCTCATCTATATTTGATAGCCAATATTAGACTCAACCAGGAAAGTGCACTTTACATGTGGCAACATACGATTACCTGAGAGCGTTATTGCTAAGAAAAAAAATCAATACCAATTTATAATTCACGATTGCAGCCTATCAGTTTTTATGGCTCTCTATCCAGACTCATTAATTTTTTATTATGATTGACTGAAACTGAAAGATTTTTAACATGTTTCACTGTTATTTATTCAACCTTAATAATTAAATAAACCTTAATTGGCTGTATTTTGGAGCATCTTAAAGCCACGGTCAAAATGGGTTTTGGTGTCTATATATTATTAATACCAAAGTACCACACATTTTTTTCTGAAGTCAGCCAAGGGTGCAATGTTAGCAATCCCATTATGTTCTGGTTTATATTGTAAAATTGTCAAGTTTTATTCTGTTTGTTTCTAATATGAGTGTCATCAATAACAATTATCAATAAAGATATAGCAGAAGCAATTTATACTGAAAAATTGTTTTATAGAAATTATTTCGTGGAAACATGATATGTTACCTAATAATGCGAGATCCCTTCTCAAAAGTACCCCTGAATGAAGATGACCTCACAAAGGACCTTTCTGATTGGTGGTTAAGTTGTTCCTTTCAAAAGTGATTGACAGATGGAAAATTGCACTTTCAAATTTCACCCGTATTCATTTCAGTTGTACTTCCACATGTCAACCTCTTGCCATTCCCAGACTGGCCAAGGCTGTATACATTAGCTGGTACCACAGTGATAAGGAAGACAATCCCTTATTTGAGCACTCTGAAAGAAAATCAATCATGTCATAAGTAAGAAGTATGGATAAATTTAAACAGTGGTAACTTCCATCATTTCATTTTGTCGAAGCCAGTGGATTTGAATTTGCTCTTCGACCAAGGACCCATGCTGCATAGTGAGTGGAAAGAAAAGTTTTATGCTGGAGTTTGTTCATGATGCTTCTTTTACATAAGATTTTCTTTATTTGCAAGGTGTTATGTTAGTGTCACAATGTTCTACTAGAGCATTAAATCCTGCAAATTAAAATCCAAGATTGAACTGGATGTGCTGACAGAAAGCTTTCCGTTAACAATGATAAGCAACACACACAAAGTGCTGGAGGAACTCAGCAGTTCAGGCAGCACCTATGGAAATGGATAAGTCGTCGATGTTTCATGCCGAGACCCTTCTTCAGGACTGAGAAGGAAGGGAGGAGATGATAGGAGTGTTAACAATGATAAGAGTGTTCAACAGCACAAGCTGGCTACATAGGTCCTCTTTCACAATGTTAGAAATATGTGCTTTCTAAAACTATGGGAACTATATTTCAAGTTACTAACTTCTTTAAGAAACAAAACAGTGTGCATCACAGATCAATTATGTTTAATGTTAGTAGCTTGCTGCTTTAAGTCACAACTAAAGCAAAACTTTTCACTTTCATGAAATTCAGGAATAGGGGTATCCCATGCAAACTGAAGACTGTCAGCTCGTATTATTTCACTTATAAATAAATGCATGTTCAAAATTAAAATCCTAGAAAATATATGACTGAGACAAACTAACTTCCTCAGAAGGTGTAGAAGCAAGAAGGCTAGCCTCAACAGCCCACCTCATTAGTGCACTAAAGCAGTGCAGTGGAATAGGAGAACCTCAGAATCTCAGCTGGGCAATCTGCAGAGGTGCTAAGAAGAGAACCGTTGTGAAAGCGAAGAAAGTCAGTAGAGTCAGTTCATGCTATCCTTGTGTAAACTTTGGCAAGTAACTTCACAGGATCCAGATGATGCCAATACCATGGCTACCTAAAGTTCCTTTGGCAGACATTTAGAAATCTATTAGAGTCTCTTATCAGGAAATAGGGTGTGGCACCGGACAAAATTAAACATGCATTCCGGAGAAGGGGAACTGGATTTAGATATTACCTAAAATAATGAAACTTGGAACTATTATTGTAAAATTATTCATCTGTTTATTATGTTAATACTAAATTAGATTTTAAGTGTATATATTTTCTTTTAATGAAAAATGCTGTAAATTCAACAATAATTAGGATAAGATACTATTAAAAGAATCACAAAGAATATTAAGGAAATCAAATACATTCCTGAAGTATTGGTTCCATGTTTTTTTTTCATGTGTTCTATTAAGCTATAAAATTGACTGTCACTATTCATCGATTGCATCTGAATTGTTATCTATATTTCTCAAAAGTACATTTGACAGTTAATACAACATAAATTGTAATCTGGGGAAATGTCTGTTTGTGGCAGTAAAAAGCTCCAATTCTGAACAAAGTTATGTGGGCAGATACTCTATGAATTCAATTTTCTTCGAGGGACGGTACGGAGGGAAAAGGTGTTGCTTCTTAATGGTAGACGCTCATCTGTACCAGAGCCTCAAAGGAAACAGTTGGAATCCACGAAACCTCTTTTTTTTCCCCAGCTGCCAAGTCAAACTAGCAGTAAAAGGATTTCTTAGGATTTAACTCTATTCCCTCTTCTTTAACAAGAAAATTAGTGTGTAAAGGAGATCTGTCATGATAAAGAGCGGCTTGACTGCCACCTCTCTATCCCTGCAGATTCACTCAATGACTCCCCCTGGGATTCTTCTTTAAGCGTCATAAGGCCAAATTTATTGTCTCTACTACATAATTTCAAAATTTGATTTGTGCCGTGGATCAGCATTAATTCTGGAATAAAATGGGAAACAATTCATAAAAGTGGGTGTAAGAAACAAAGCAAACTCATGAGTTAGTTGCCAAAGTACATTTTAATTTCTTTAGAGTAATGAACTCTTTCTTTATCATGTACATATTCTTTTTTTCTTACATGAAATGATTTTATAGACTTTGCCCCATGTGGGAAATCTTTTATTCACATCTAACAGTGGCAGGTCCATAATATGTGGTTCATTGCAGTGTGAAAGTAGATTTCAGCAAGGTTAACAGCAGGGGTATAGTAAATTAGAATATTTTTCCCATTCAATTGATGCTTTATCTGAATCAACTGGAACTTAACACAGGTACTATCAGAAGCTGATGATGATATTTGTCATGTGAAGCAATCAATCACATGCAAAAAAATGTTGCTACACTCATATTAACTTGTCTGAAAAGGCATTCAAAATGTCTAAATAAAGTATGAACATACAGAAGCCAGAAAAACATGACAAGGTTTGTTTAATCTGTTGGTTTTAAGTATAGGATAACCCCTTCAAGACAAACTGACATCTTTAACAGAGCCAAAATAACCATTGGGATGACTCGCAGATGACCTTATACTTTAATAAAGGAAAATCATTTATTACAGCAGAGCATTTTACCCACAATTATACATGTCTGCTGAGAAATTCATGCCAGGTTAGCGGTGCTAAAATATTCCTTAGAATGTAATAAGAGTTGAAGTTTGGAAGCAATGCACAATAACGTTTAATACATTTAGCGCTATAGATCAAGGAGGATTTCTGGCCCAGATTTTGCTGATAATGCTGCCTGTTCTGAATGGCAGTTATGAATGAAAATCCCAACTTACTGACAGATTCAGAACACTGAACCTGTCAGTTCACTCTGTAGTGTTTAGATTGGCTCTCGGTTCCTGTGTAAGGTTAGACCCCACTGCTCTCAACAGGAAGGCAGTTTTAAAAAAAACCAAAAGTTCCTTTTATTTAATAATTTTGGCTCAGATCAATGTGTAGCAAAAATATAAAACAATTAACCATTTTCATAGTTTTCAAATATCTCTGAACGTAAGATCTTGTGGCTTGTGGCTTTACCTAATATGGTTTAGGGAGGGGATTCTACAGGAGGTCACATCACCTAGGATCTGCCACAGGAGGCCATGACACTTTGTGCCAAGATAGGCTTTCTGCATCGGAACCAGGTAAGCCCTGGCGTGGAGCCATTTATAGGCTCTGGGCTCTCTCAGGAAGATCTGATCCAACCAGGTAGCCATCTACGCTGATTTTAAATTGTAAGATGCTCATTGGTTAAAGAGCACTGATTTTGTATCCAATCATTTTGATACTTTGACAAGAGTACTTCTAACTATCCCTGATTGTCAATAAATTTGATTATTTTGTAAATATACTCTAACACAAAGTTAATAAAAAATTTGCATCCAAGTTACTTCAAGTTTTTTTTGTAACTATTTGTACTTTATGACAATGATGTAATGTGGGCCTTATATTATTAGTAGAACTTTGTGCAAACTTGATGGGCAATGTAGTATTGGCTTATGAAACAGTGTCCCAAGAAGGGGCTCATAAAAGATGGGAATTGCACAAATGTAGTTGGCTTGACTGGCAAATTTTCTTGTACTGCTCTCAATTACTTCAGTGTTATTCTGGCTTGGCGTTTATAGTCAGCTGTTAAGGCTTGAACTTAGCAATGGATTGAATCTCTTAACTGGAGCCATAATTACAACTATTAGTTCTGCCTTTTTAAAAATATTTTTTGTTTCTGACTCCCATTTCTTTGTGAACGTTCATAGTGCAAAAGCCATGTGTGTCTTGTTTGGTTTCAATACATTACTGACCCAGGGTCTCAGGTTACTGGGGTTCCTGTCATACATTTACTTCCAATCTCGTAAAACACTGTGCAAAAAACAGGAGCAGACCTGTGATGATTGCCTGATACACTGCCACACGGCAGCTGCTAATTCTATTTTGTACCAAATTTGCATCTGTTCCAAATTAGAATATTTATTGTAAATGGTGTAAATTTATTTACCCATAGGTATGGCTCAGTAAAAATGCCCATGTCCTGATGCCAGTTTTAAACCAGCTGTGCATCTGAATCATGTGAACACCCTGATTCCAGCTTCCATTGGTTTTTCTAGCCTAAGGTCACAGCATATGCATTGCATTGTAATTTGATCCTATCCGGTATATGGACTGATTTGGGTGAAGAGACCACATAAAGACCAGACAAATTCAATTCAGATCAAAACACTTATACCAGGTATAGTCTTCCATGTGAAAAGCAGTTTATATGTCAGTCCTGAAGAAGGGTATCGACCCAAAACTTGAACTGTTTACTCTTCTCCATAGATGCTGCCTGACCTGCTAAGTTCCTCCAGTATCTTGTGTGTGTTGCTTTGCAGTTCCTGAATCTGCACACTTTCTCATGGTTATATGTCCTCCCCGTGGAATGCGTGGGTATTCTCTGGGTCCTCTGGTTTCCTCCCACAGTCGAAAGACGTACTGGGTAGGTTAATTGATCATTGTAAAATGGCCTGTGGTTAGGTCAGGGTGTAGTTGGGTTGTCAGGGGGTTGATGGGAGGTGAGGCACAAAGAGCCAGGAGGGCCTACTCCGTGTTGTATCTGTAAATAAATAAATGGATAGAGAATGAGAAATAATGTAACAGCTGAGTGAATAAGGCATTCTTTGACAGAGGAACTGGAATTTATCTTTCTTTAACAATAAGAATAAAATAAAGTGAATTATTGTTTCTTGATACTTAATGGTGATTCACACCATTTGAAAGCTGGTGATGTAGTGGCATCCACACCAGACTTTGAGGTGAGTGGTCCAGGGTTCGAATCTGCCTGGCTCCTTGCACACTTGCCATATGTGCTGGGTTGAGCTAGCAACTTGGCCTCATATAAAAAATAAAAGGACAAGTGCTAGGGAAATGGAAAATCTTGCCTTCCAATGCGCCACAAGGCACAGAGATCAACAACAAGCAAGCACAGAAGCATTAAAGCTGAATTTTGCATAAAGCCAAAAAACAAAAGTGTGGAGAAGTTACTTGTAAAATCCAAACAGATAATTTGTTTACTACTCTCCTGGATAGGAAGCTATATTTAGGAATGGTCTCAGCTGTCAATCAACGGTTCTGAACTGCGAAATCAAAAAACCATGATGAAATTTCACCTAACTCATTAAAATAAAGCAAACTGTACAAAGTGTGCTGCTGTACAATTATAATATTTGGTGCATGTGACAGGATCATTTTAGTGATTTGCAGGATTTATCTCCTCTTAAAAGTACTGCCTAAGGCTAGTCTAATTGGTAAGAAAGGAAATTCCCTGTTCCCTGCCTGTCAGCCTTTGTTTTATTTACTGAGAGCTGCCTGAATGTATTTACACAATAATATGTAGAAATCGTTGTGATAATTTTGATACCATGAGCAACGCAATGAAAGTTTAAAGCTGAGGAGGAATATTAAACTTCACATTTTAAAGACTACTTTTAAATAACTGAAATAGTAAAATAGTGCTTAAAGGTATTTTGCAGTTTAATCTTATCTTTCATGTTGTCTTTTTTGTAGCAGTTTCCTGTATACTTGTATTTCACAAAATAACAGAAGTGTGTTTACCAGTCGCAAATGCCTCATGTTTCAAAGGTAGTTTTGCTCAATTCAAACTTTCATTCACAACATTATTAGAAAGCACCGGGCTCGGTATTTAGAAAGGCAATTGCATTTATTTCTCGGTATTCCTCTTTTACACAGTTTATCTTTATTGCAACTTGAAGCAACTTGTTATGCCTACAATGTATTGCTGCCACAAAACAACAAATTTCACAATTTATGTCAGTGACAATAAACCTGATTTAGACATCCAAATCTGAGTATATTTAGAACGATCACACTTGCATTTGCTACACTTTGGAGGAATATGTTAATGTGCATGGAGATCCTCCCATAGCAAAAATGTGATTATAGGCAACTTGGATTTCAATTAAAACTAT